>NC_061513.1:113634337-113691800 GCF_022539505.1 Lolium rigidum | reverse complement strand
TAGAGGATGACATGCGGGTCCCATTTAGCAGCAGCGGTATCACCGTTTGAGAGGCGGCAGGGTATCGAAAGAAAAAGGTAAGTGACCAAATATGAGGTGCCAAAAATAATTCAAGAAAAGAAAGTTTTATAGTGCATAGAGGATGACATGCGGGTCCCAGTTAGCAGCAGCGGTATCACCGTTTGAGAGGCGGCAGGGGATCGAAAGAAAAAGGCAAGTGACCAAATTTGAGGTGCCAAAAAAACTCCAAGAATAGAAAGTTGATTGCACATAGAGGATGACATGCGGGTCCCATTTAGCAGACAGCGGTATCACCGTTTGAGAGGCGGCAGGGGATCGAAAGAAAAAGGCAAGTGACCAAATATGAGGTGCCAAAAATAATTCAAGAAAAGAAAGTTTTATAGTGCATAGAGGATGACATGCGGGTCCCATTTAGCAGCAGCGGTATCACCGTTTGAGAGGCGGCAGGGATCGAAAGAAAAAGGCAAGTGACCAAATATGAGGTGCCAAAAATAATTCAAGAAAAGAAAGTTTTATAGTGCATAGAGGATGACATGCGGGTCCCATTTAGCAGCAGCGGTATCACCGTTTGAGAGGCGGCAGGGATCGAAAGAAAAAGGCAAGTGACCAAATTTGAGGTGCCAAAAAAACTCCAAGAAAAGAAAGTTGATTGCACATAGAGGATGACATGCGGGTCCCATTTAGCAAGCAGCGGTCTCAACGTTTCCAAGGCGGCAAGGGATCAAAAGAAAAAGGAAGTAGCCGGAAATCGGGGGTCAAAAAAATCCAAGAATAGAAAGAATTTTGGTTCATAGAGGATGACATGCGGGACCCATGATCCTGCATCGTAAACGGCTCGATCGGAGAACGTTGAACGAGATGGCGCGATCGAGAAAAAAAACAATGCCAGAGAGGCTGCCATCTGGGCCCTACATCCCTCGGCGGTGCGGATTTGCGTTGACTCGGCCGACGAACCCGAGAATTCGCGATGCACCACGTCCCGGGCCACCATACGCGACGTTTTGGCCGCTTTCGTCGGGCTAGGTGGCCTCAAAAACGAGAAAAAAAAAGTTTTGACATGCACCACGGAGGGACCAAAATCGTCGGCCATGGTACACCAGCAACCACGGCGCGACTTCAACTTCGTCGGCCATGGCAACTTTTCTTGTAGTGTATGTACTTTACTTGGAGCGTCTGTTTGTTTTTGTTTTTGTTTTTGTTTGAATAAATGCTTGTGTGGGAGAGAGACACGCTCCGCTGGTTCATATGAACACATGTGTTCTTAGCTTTTAATGTTCATGGCGAAGGTTGAAACTGCTTCGTTCATTGTTATATGGTTGGAAACGAAAAATGCTACATGTAGTAATTCTAAAATGTCTTGAATAATTTGATACTTGGCAATTGTTGTGCTCATGTTTAAGCTCTTGCATCATATACTTTGCACCCATTAATGAAGAAATACATAGAGCTTGCTAAAATTTGGTTTGCATAATTGGTCTCTCTAAGGTCTAGATAATTTCTAGTAAAGAGTTTGAACAACAAGGAGGACGGTGTAGAGTCTTATAATATTTACAATATGTCTTTTATGTGAGTTTTGCTGCACCGGTTCATCCTTGTGTTTGTTTCAAATAACCTTGCTAGCCTAAGCCTTGTATCAAGAGGGAATACTTCTCATGCATCCAAAATCCTTGAGCCAACCACTATGCCATTTGTGTCCACCATACCTACCTACTACATGGTATTTCTCCGCCATTCCAAAGTAAATTGCTTGAGTGCTACCTTTAAATAATTCAAAATTTATCACCTCTGATTTGTGTCAATGTTTTATAGCTCATGAGGAAGTATGTGGTGTTTATCTTTCATTCTTGTTGGGCAACTTTCACCAATGGACTAGTGGCTTCATCCGCTTATCCAATAATTTTGCAAAAAGAGCCGGCAATGGGATTCCCAGTCCCAAATTAATTAACCTAAATAGACACTCCTCCATGGTATGTGATTGTTGGATCGGCACCCGAAGGATTCGGTTAGCCATGGCTTGAGAAAGCAAAGGTGGGGAGGAGTGTCATCATAATAAAACTAAAATAAAAAGGCACTCCTTCACGGTATGAGATTGTTGGCAGGCACCCGAGGATTCGGTTAGCCATGGTTTGTGAAAGAAAGGTGGAAGGAGTGCCACCCAAAAATAAAAATAATTCATGGGAGCCGCTCTTTGAAGGTTTGTCTGGCAAGGGGGTTAGGTGCCCACTACCATTCGTTGACAACAACAAACACCTCTCAAAATTTTACTTTTATGCTCTCTTTATGTTTTCAAAACCAAAGCTCTAGCACAAATATAGCAATCAATGCTTCCTCTCGCGAAGGGCCATTCTTTTACTTTTATGTTGAGTCAGTTCACCTATTTCTCTCCACCTCAAGAAGCAAACACTTGTGTGAACTGTGCATTGATTCCTACATACTTGCATATTGCACTTGTTATATTGCTTTGCATTGACAAACTATCATTGAGATATACATGTTACAAGTTGAAAGCAACCGCTGAAACTTAATCTTCCATTGTGTTGCTTCAATGCCTTTACTATGAATTTATTGCTTTATGAGTTAACTCTTATGCAAGACTTATTGATGCTTGTCTTGAAAGTACTATTCATGAAAAGTCTTTGCTTTATGATTCATTTGTTTACTCATGTCATTACCATTGTTTTGTCGCTGCATTCACTACATATGCTTACAATAGTATGATCAAGGTTATGATGGCATGTCACTCCAGAAATTATCTTTGTTATCGTTTACCTGCTCGGGACGAGCAGGAACTAAGCTTGGGGATGCTGATACGTCTCCGACGTATCGATAATTTCTTATGTTCCATGCCACATTATTGATGATATCTACATGTTTTATACACACTTTATGTCATAATTATGCATTTTCCGGAACTAACCTATTGACGAGATGCCGAAGGGCCAGTTCCTGTTTTCTGCTGTTTTTGGTTCCAGAAATTCTAGTAAGGAAATATTCTCGGAATCGGACGAAATCAAGGCCTAGCATCCTATTTTTCCACGAAGCTTCCAGAACACCCGAGAGTCGCCAGAGGGGGGCCACTGGGCCCCCAGATGATAGGGCAGCGCGGCCTAGGGGGGGGGCCCTAGTGTGTCACCGCCTCGTCGCCTCTCCGACTCCGCCTATAAAAAGGTCCCTGACCTAAAACTTCGATACGAAAAAGCCACGGTACGAGAAACCTTCCAGAGCCGCCGCCATCGCGAAGCCAAGATCTGGGGGACAGGAGTCTCTGTTCCGGCACGCCGCCGGACGGGAAGTGCCCCGGAAGGCTCCTCCATCGACACCACCGCCATCTTCATCAACGCTCGTTGTCTCCCATGAGGAGGGAGTAGTTCTCCATCGAGGCTAAGGGCTGTACCGGTAGCTATGTGGTTCATCTCTCTCCTATGTACTTCAATACAATAATCTCATGAGCTGCCTTACATGATTGAGATTCATATGATGATGCTTGTAATCTAGATGTCATTATGCTAGTCAAGTGGGTTTTACTTATGTGATCTCCGGAGACTCCTTGTCCCACGTGTGTAAAGGTGACAGTGTGTGCACCGTGTGGGTCTCTTAGGCTATATTTCACGAATACTTATTCACCGTTATGAATGGCATAGTGAAGTGCTTATTTATATCCCTTTATGATTGCAATGTGTTTTGTATCACAATTTATCCGTGTGCTACTCTAGTGATGTTATTAAAGTAGTTTATTCCTCCTCGCACGGTGTAATGGTGACAGCGTGTGCATCGTGTAGTACTTGGCGTAGGCTATGATTGTGATCTCTTGTAGATTATGAAGTTAACTATTGCTATGATAGTATTGATGTGATCTATTCCTCCTTTCGTAGTGTGAAGGTGACGAGTGTGCATGCTATGTTAGTACTTGGTTTGGTTATGTTGATCTCGTTATGCACTCTAAGGTTATTTAAATATGAACATTGAATATTGTGGAGCTTGTTAACTCCGGCATTGAGGGTTCGTGTAATCCTACACAGTTAGTGGTGTTCATCATCCAACAAGAGAGTGTAGAGTCTAGCATGTATTTATTTATTCTGTTATGTGATCAATGTTGAGAGTGTCCACTAGTGAAAGTATGATTCCTAGGCCTTGTTCCTAAATACTGCTACCGCTGCTTGTTTACTGTTTTACTGCATCTCTACTGTCCGCAATATTACCACCATCAACTACACGCCAGCAAGCACTTTTCTGGTGCCGTTACTACTGCTCATACTTATTCATACCACCTGTATTTCACTATCTCTTCGCGAACTAGTGCACCTATTAGGTGTGTTGGGGACACAAGAGACTTCTTGCTTTGTGGTTGCAGGGTTGCATGAGAGGGATATCTTTGACCTCTTCCTCCTCGAGTTCGATAAACCTTGGGTGATCCACTTAAGGGAAACTTGCTGCTGTTCTACAAACCTCTGCTCTTGGAGGCCCAACACTGTCTACAAGAATAGAAGCACCCGTAGACATCAACAAGCCATGGCTAACCGAATCCTCGGGTGCCTTCCAACATTCACATACCATGAAGGAGTGTCTATTTGCAAAATTAAGTTGCTTACTGATGAATCAGGGCAAAACATGTGAAGAGAATTATTAGTGAAGGTTAATTAATTGGGGCTGGGAACCCCGTTGCCAGCTCTTTTTGCAAAATTATTGGATAAGCGGATGAAGCCACTAGTCCATTGGTGAAAGCTGCCCAACAATATTGAAAGATAAAACACCACATACTTCCTCATGAGCTATAAAACATTGACACAAATAAGAGATAATAACTTTTGAATTGTTTAAAGGTAGCACATGAAGTATTTACTTGGAATGGCAGAAAAATACCATATAGTAGGTAGTTATGGTGGACACAAATGGTATAGGTTTTGGCTCAAGGTTTTGGATGCACGAGAAGCATTTCCTCTCAGTACAAGGCTTTGGCTAGCAAGGTTGTTTGAAGCGAACACAAGTATGAACCGGTACAGCAAAACTTACATAAGAACATATTGCAAGCATTATAAGACTCTACACTGTCTTCCTTGTTGCTCAAACACTTTTACCAGAAAATATCTAGACCTTAGAGAGACCAATCATGCAATCCAATTTCAACAAGCTCTACGGTAGTTCTCCACTAATAGGTTCAAACTACATGGTGCAAGAGCTTAATCATGATCTATTTGAGAGCTCAAAACAATTTCCAAGTATCAAATTATCCAAGACAATATGAGGCATTTTCTGTTTCCAACCAAATAGCAATAAGTGCAATAGCTTCCAACTTTTGTCATGAACCTTAAAAGTAAAACTAAGAACACCAATGTTCATATGAAAAGGCGGAGCATGTCTCTCTCCCACACAAGGATTGCTAGGATCCGATCTTATTCAAACAAAAACAAAAATAAAAACACACAGACGCTCCAAGTAAAGAACATAAGATGTGACCGAATAAAAATATAGTTTCACTAGAGGTGACCTGATAAGTTGTTGATGAAGAAGGGGATGCCTTGGGCATCCCCAAGCTTAGACGCTTGAGTCTTCTTGAAATATGCATGGATGAACCACGGGTGCATCCCCAAGCTTAGACTTTTCACTCTTCTTGATCATATATCATCCTCCTCTCTTGACCCTTGAAAACTTCCTTCACACCAAACTTCTCATAAACTTCATTAGAGGGGTTAGTACTCAAAAAATTTAATCCACTTTGGTCCTGTAGTGACACATTGCAAGAACTCAATAAAACATTAGCTACAGCTCTCCACGTCTAGAAAGCCTTGCTTAAAGTCCACAAGAGACAATGCAAAAAAATAGAGACAGAATCTATCAAAACAGAACAGCCAGTAAAGACGAATTTTTTAGAGGTACTTCCGTTGCTCAAATCAGAAAACTCAAAACTAATGAAAGTTGCGTACATATCTGAGGAACACGCATGAAAATTGGCAGATTTTTCTGAGTTTCCTACAGAGAGACCTACTCAAATTCGTGACAGATAGAAATCTGTTTCTGCGCAGAAATCCAAATCTATCATCAACCTTCTATTAGAGACTTTACTTGGCACAACAAATGCAATAAAATAAAGATAAGGAGAGGTTGCTACAGTAGTAACAACTTCCAAGACACAACAAAACAGTAGCAAAATAAAAACATGGGTTATCTCCCAAGAAGTGCTTTCTTTATAGCCATTAAGATGGCCTCGGTAGATTTTAATGATGCTCACATAAGAAATAAGAGTTGAAGCAAAAGAGAGCATAAAGAAGCAAATTCAAAACACATTTAAGTCTAACCCACTTCCTATGCATAGGAATCTTGTACACAAATAAATTCATGAAGAACAAAGTGACAAGCATAGGAAGATAAAACACGAGTAACTTCAAAAGTTTCAACATATAGAGAGGTGTTTTAGTACCATGCAAATTTCTACAAACATATTTTCCTCTCTCATAGTAATTTTCATTAGCTTCATGAATAAACTCAACAATATAACTATCACATAAAGCATGCTTTTCATGATCCATAAACACATAATTTTTATCAAGCTCAAAAATAGTGGGATTAAAACTTTCAAAACCACTTTTATCAATAATATAACAAGATGATTGATCAATCTCAAAAGATATGGGACTCCTAGATAAAGTCAAGATCTCTCCAATCCCATTTTCATTAGTAGTACAATTAATATTATCAAGTAACATAGGACCATCATCTAGAGATTTATCATAAACATTTGCCAAGCAAAACTCTTTAGTACCATGCATTTTGACATCAGGCACAAACAAAGCATTATCATAAGATTTATTAAAATAGCATGGATTATCATAGATAATAGTAGCATAATTATTCTCACAAGTTTTACTCATAGGGAATATTTCAAGAGAATCCACAGGAACATAACATTCATCCTCCTTTGGTAAGCATGGAGGACAATCAAATAGTGTACGAGATAAAGAGTTACTCTCATTAGAAGGTTGGCATGGGTAGCTAATCCATTCTTCCTCCTTTTGTTCATCACTCTCCTCCTCTTTTTCATCCAATGAGCTTTCAGGTTCATCAATTTCTTCTTTCATAGGTTCCTGCAAATTGTGAGTGCATTCTTGTGCATTAATGAGTCTCTCTTTATAATCAATGATATAAGGATCATCACTGTAACTTTCTATGAAAAAATTAAGGATTGAAGAGACATAATCTTTAAGGTCCTTACAAGCAACACAAGTTTCATAATTTTTAGACATGAAGGATTCTATTTTAGAAGCTCCCATAAATAAAACAAATTGTTCTACCTATTCGAACCCAAAATGAATATAGTTATTCCAATTGTAGTTCTTAATTAAAACTTCTTCACTAAAGCCACATTGAAATTTAAGATGTTTAGTATCCTGTTTAGAGCAACAGTTTATATCATGGCGTTTAAGCAAGATTTTAGCAATTGTATTCAATTTTTTCTATCACAGCACTCATAACTTTTCCCGTTCTTGATTCTCTATAATTCATATATATTTCAATAAGCTCCAAATAGGTTGTGGGTTCTCCCATAACAACAGTTTTTAATTTTTCGATTTTTCAATTTTTTATGGATTTTTGGGTATATGAGAAAAGTAAAACAAGACAAAAACAAACTAGACAAAAGTAAACTAAGCAAAATAATACTAGACATAAATAAACTAAGCACAAATAAACTAGACAAAAGTAAACTAACAAAACAAAATAAAATAAAACAGAAACAGAGAGAGAGGTAGAGTGTACTCCCCGTGTGAACTTATGAGTAGAGCTATGCCTCCCGCACTGCGGCGCCAGAAAATAGTCTTGATGACCCACAAGTATAGAGGATCGCAACAGTCTTCGAGGGAAGTAAAACCCAAATTTGTTAATTCGACACAAGGGGGGTAAAGAATACTTATAAGTCTTAACAACTGAGTTGTCAATTCAGCTGCACCTGGAAAAGCACTAGTAACAGGAGTGATGTGAAAGCAGCAGTAATATGAGAGCAATAGTAACAGTAACACAGCAGCGATAATGGTAACACGAGAGGCAATGGCACCAGAAAATAGTTGATACTACTTCCAATGACATATAGAACGAGTATATGATGATGAGAGAAGGACCGGGTTCCCAGCTATCTACACTAGTGGTAACTCTCCAATAACAAGTGTTGGGTGAACAAATTACAGTTGGGCAATTGATAGGATTGAAATAGCATTAAGACAGAACATCAATTTATTAATCATGTAGGCATGTTTTCCACATATAGTCATACGTGCTCGCAATGAGAAACTTGCATAATATCTTTTGTCCTACCAGCCGGTGGCAGCCGGGCCTCAAGGGAATCTACTGGTAATTAAGGTACTCCTTTTAATAGAGCACTCGGAGCAAAGCATTAACACTTGGTGAAAACATGTGATCCTCATATCTAAGCCTTCCCCTCCGGTTATCCCGATTGCTTTGTCACTCCGGGGCCTCGGGTTCCGGACATAGACATGTGCAAACAACTTGTAGATACAATCTAAGCAATAATTATAGAGCTTAAATCTAAGATCATGCCACTCATGCACTAGTGACAAGCATTAAACACAACAAGATTGCAGCAACAATAACTTCACAAACTTTATAGATAGACTAATCATAATGTAACAATCCATCGGATCCCAACAAACACAACACCGATTACATCGAGATGAATCTCAATCATGTAAGGCAGCTCATGAGATCATTGTATTGAAGTACATGGGAGAGAGTACCAACTAGCTACTGCTAGAACCCGTAGTCCATGGGGGAACTACTCACAGAGCATGATGGAGGCGGTGGCGTCGATGGAGATGGCTTCCGGGGGCACTTCCCCGTCCCGGCGGCGTGCCGAAACAGAGATTATGTCCCCCGAATTGGAGTTTCGCGATGGCGGCGGCGCCCCTGGAGTCTTTTTGGAGTTTCGTCAATCGGTGTCGGGTTTTTAGGTCGCGAGGGATTTTATAGGCGAAGAGGCGGCGCAAGGGGGTGCCTGGGGGGCCCACACCATAGGCTGGCGCGCCCCCTATAGGCCACGCCGCCCTGTGGTCTGGGTATTGTCAATAGGTTAGTTCCGGAAAATGCATAAAAACATTATAAAGTGTGAGCAAAACATGTAGGTATTGTCATAAAACTAGCATGGAACATCAGAAATTATAGATACGTTGGAGACGTATCAGTGCACATATGTGAACCATAGTATATAGGCTTTGGGTTTGACAAAGTAAATGCTAGTTTTATTCCGCATTTGTTAAGCCCATCTCGTAAAAAATTTAAACCGCCTATTCACCCCCCTCTAGGCGACATCCGTGTCCTTTCAATATCGAGGTCCAAGCCTTTTGTTTGGTACCTGATGAAAAGCTAGCTGGTCTGCATTCGAGCCAATTCTCGCGAGTTCTCTTAGTCGTTACCAGTAGCATATACATAGACCAAATACATATGCTGTTGCAAAGGCTGTATGTAATTGGCATCATCTTGATATTATATATTCCGTTTATCAAAAATACATAGATCAAATATAGAACAAATATGACTTCTAAAATTCCACGCCAAGGTGTCATCGTGATTGGATATAATCAATGGAATGGATGTAATGAAGTCGATGTCCATATTTAGCAGATGTTGGTCAAGCAGGTCTGATGTCCACTAGGCTCTGGTGTTATTAATAAATTGTGAAACAAACATGGGCGGGCGATAAGTTTTTAATCTTGATTCGTGCACTCAATGATTTTCATATCTTCAAAACCTAGGACTTCCATATATTTTGGCATTGTGATAGCCACTTTCCATTGTTGCCCATTCATGCTGCCCCACCAAAACCCCCTTAGCACAGTTACGTTGAGAAGGTTGGAATAGCTTGAGCAAAAGACTTAATGAGCACCTCCTTCCCTCGTGGAGAAACAATTTTCTGGCTTTGAATGTATTTCCAAATAGCCCAAGCAAGGGACGTAATGAGCACCTCCTTCCCTCCTAGATGCTAATAAAAACAAATACGAAGAGGTAGGATCTCCCTGATGAATTCCTCTATTGTTACTAATGAAGTGCACGACCATGGAGGAACTTCTCGTACCGCAACCCAAACTTGCGGCATGAGAGGCAATCCGGCAGCTCAAAGCACATCTCACATTATCATATGCTCGAACTTGTGTTACCTACTTTCAGGAACATAATAATAATAATATTGTATACATCACAGAAATACGCAAAATAGAAATCATTGTTTAATCCAATCAATTTTTTTTGAAGGAAGGCTTCTTCGATTCACTAACAGGGCCGCGACAATTGCCGGTAAGAGTGCATAAGTAGGATTAATTACAAATCATCAAAGGAAATAATGAAATAAAGATACAGGGTATGGGAGGATCGCCGTTTTCAGCATGAACACTTGCTTGAATCACTCTCCTGATGGCCACAGCTCCTTTAGGACTCCACAACATTCAGCCAGACCGTTAGCTCAGCAAGAATCTTGTCAACCAGTTCAGCTACTGGCCTAGATTTATTGTTGAAGATTCGATTGTTCCTCTCTTTCCAAAGCTTTCACCAGGTTATAAGGGCGATAGATTGCCATTTTGGTTCTGCTTTGTGTGGGCAGAACAATTGATGCATTATCCTACCAGTCTTGCAGCCATGACAAGTTGCTGGATGGTGCAAGATTGATCGGCAGGTTGGTACGAACAAGCAGATCATTCCAAACAAGGGTGCTGTAGGACTAGGAGCAAGTAGAAAATAGGTGCACTCCGGTTCCTGCTTGATAGTGCAAAGGCTGCACACTGGGACACCGGGTCATGAGGCTAGCCCCGTTACGCCAAGTTGTCTGAAGACTGCAGACTCTGCTTTGAAGAACTAGCCAAGAGTGAATCCTGCATTTGGGCGTATACATCATCTAGGACAGCATAGGGAATGGGACCAACGAACAAAGAATTATAGGCAGAGGATGCAGAAAAAAGTTATAAGTACTCTAGAACTAATTTTTTTTTTGAGAAATACTCTCGGACTAAATATGGTTCTACCTAGAACTAAAATATGTCTAGATACATCTATATTAGAGGCAACTAATATGGATTTAAGTATTTATTTTTCTAATAGGACACGTGAAAATGCGTCTGCTTCAATCACAAGGGCTCTGCTGATTTGGCTGATCTGGCTGATCTGTTGCTTTGGCTGGCAAGTAGTAGTATAGAATATCTTAGTCTCCTAACTAACATAGTTAGAGCATGTCTAACAGGCCCCGTATTTTTTCGCCTTTAAAACGCGAGTAGAGGGCCCTGTATTCACTTTTCGCCGGTCGAAAACTCGTCTGTGTTTTACGGGGTGGGGATACGGGCCGGGGTCTGCTAGCTCGAACGAGTTTTCAACCTCTCAAAATAGGGTTTTTTTGACAAATTAAATATTATAACCAACGCAACATTCACATAAAATAAATGTTTTACATCACACAATAATCGTCATAATTATTACAATAATATTTTTCGAAAATATCAAACAAATAACAAATGTTTCACACATACACCAATAGGAAATGAATGTTTCACACATACAACAATAGGAAATGAATGCAATAACTCATTGGACATGCAACTGCCAGTGGTGATCAATCAGATCTTGGGTGAGCTGGTGATGAGTCTCGGCATTTTCAATGCCTCGATGAGCTGCAAGAAAAGGTTCAATCCGATCAGGGTTCCTCTCGGGCTCCACTCGGGTGCCAACATTGTCATAGAAACATGGCAAGTTCAAACCTCTTTCATCTTCAATGATCATGTTGTGAAGAATCACACAACATGTCATGATATCAACAAGAGTTTCCTTGTCCCAAAACCTTGCAGGACCCCGGACAATTGCAAACTTTGCTTGCAAGACACCAAAAGCTCTCTCAATATCCTTGAGGCATGCTTCTTGATTATTGGGTGAAGCAAGCTTCCTTTTTTGTCAAAGCCTTGTCCTTTTTCTCTTTTATGGACTTGACAAGAGTTGCATAATTAGGGTAAATACCATCTGTGAGATAGTACCCCATGGTGTACTCATTATTCATAACTTTGTAGTTACAAGTTGGTGCTTCACCCTTAACTAGTCTTGCAAACAAAGGGGATCTATTCAAGATGTTGATGTCGTTGAGTGTCCGCGGCAGTCCAAAAAAACATGACAAATCCATAAGTCTTGAGAGGCCACAGCTTCAAGAACAATGGTAGCATCACGGCTTTTGCCACAATACATTCCATGCCATTCTTTTGGACAATTTTTTCATGTCCAATGCATGCAATCCAAACTACCAAGCATCCCCAGCCACCCCCTCTTTTCATTGATCTCCATGAGACTTTTTGTATCTTCCTCGTTTGGAGCTCGGAGATACGTCTCTCCATACAACTTGATCACCATCTTGGAAAACATACGCACGCAATCCGTGGTTGTTTGTACACCAATGCGAATGTACTCATCGGTATAATCTGCCGGTATACCGTATGCAATCACCCTCATTGCGGCAGATATTTTCTGATATGGGCTAAATCCCATGACTTGGGCAACATTTCTTCTTTGTTTGAAATAATCGCAATTAGCCTCGCAATCTATGACTATTCTCTCGAACAAAGTCCTACGCATTCGGTACCTTCTACGGAAGAGGCGGGGAGGATAGGTCGGTACCTCGGCGAACTAATCTTGCATCAGCTGTTCGTGGCCGACTGCGCGGTTCCGCGGAATGCACATACGCCCCATCACGGATCCTTTCCACTGATCCAGCAGCTTGGCGCGGTCCTCCATGTGCTTCATGCCGAACAGCAGCAGCATCATCTCCGTCTCGTCGTCGTTGAGCACCTCGTTGAGGTCCGAATCATCGGAATCCGACGAGGACCAATCGGTCGACGAATCGTCCAAATCCGCCATGTGCACATCCTCCGAAGCCATCTACCACGATGAAGCATACATCAGCCCTAAACACGTCCATTTTACCGGCGAGAATGAAGAAGAACGCAGCGGAACACTCACCGGCGAAAACGGCGGACAAGACCGCGGCGGGGGTGCGGCTGCGCACGCGGAGGGATGCGGATCTTCGGTGGGGGTGCGGCGGGCGTCGACGCAGCTCGGCGCGGCTTGGCGGGCGGCGGAGGGGCGCGGATCTGACGGATTCCGGCGGCGGCGGAGGGGCGTGGATCTGACGGATTCCGGCGGCGGCGCGTGGGTGGCTGCGGCGGCGCGCGGGGGAAAACGGGTGGGGGGGACTGAAATGTCCGCGCGCGGTTTCGGAAATGCGATACCGGTTTGGCCCTCTATCCCCGCTCCCACCCGCACAAGTAAGGGGCGAAGACCAGCCCCGTAATCGAAAACAACAAAAGTCGGAGCGGAGCCATTTTGACGGGGCGTGCTAGACGGCCCGGTAGAGCCGAAACCCGTATTCCAGCGGTTATTATACGGATTTGGCCCTTTTAAGCGGTCTATTAGACATGCTCTTAGGTTCAGTTTCTTTGTTCATATTTGCTCCGAAAGACCAGGCAATTGCTGCCATTTTCTATCAAGCAGGTACCAGAAATGTACAGCTCGTATACAACGGGAAAGGGGAATAAAAAGGAGACGGAAGAAATGGAAAATAGATCAAAAAGGAAATACAGAGGGCGCAAAGCCTATTTTGATTTTGTTTCTTAATGTTGCAGTATTACTTTTTCATAAATTAAATGTTCCAGTATTACTTAGCTTATTATACATCTGGTGCCATCATCCTTGTCTTAGCAAGGCCTTTGACCGGTGGCTCTGCCCCCCTTAAGTGCCCATGCCGCGTCATCGCCCATAATTTGACTAATCAGATCATCCCAGCTCACCTGACCAATCAGATCGCCGTCTCAATTTCTTCTCTACCAAGTTCCTTAGGAGCGAGGCATGGACCATACTCAGTGGTTTCTCTATATATCGTGATCATCTCGGCCATACTCACTCAATCCACTTATCAGCCCCCTTTGCAGTTTGCACAGTCACTGAACCATTCTCCCCCCTACTTCACAAGAGGAAATGGCCATGGTTCTTAGAGAGATGATGAGTCCAGCTTCAATGCCATGGAGCTTGGTATTCGGCACCCTGGGTTGTGTGCTTCTGTGGCAGGCTGCCCGGCTGCTAGACCGGCTGTGGAGGCAACCACGGCGGCTGGAGCGGGCCTTGCGCGCCCAGGGTCTCCGCGGTACGTCGTACCGCTTCCTCATCGGCGATGTCAACGACTACGAGCGGCGGAACAAGGAGGCGCGGTCAAGGTCGATTCCACTGCGTTGCCACGACATTCCCCCCCACGTCGCGCCGCTCCTGCACGACATTGTCAGAGAGCACGGCAAGGTGTGCATATCTTGGTACGGACCGTACCTCAAGGTGACCATCAGTGACCCTGATCTAACCAAGGAGGTGATGTCCAACAAGTTCGGCCACTTCGAGAAGCTCCAGTTCCCGGCATTGTCCAGGCTGCTCGCCGGAGGCCTGGCGACATACGAGGGCGAGAAATGGGTCATGCATAGGCGGATCCTCAACCCCGCGTTCCAACTCGAGAAGCTCAAGGTAATCCCTGCAATTTTTTCAGATGTAGTGCTTCAATCACAGGACAGTGAATTATTTACTGGAAATCTGGAATTGTGCGTGTGATTTTTTGAAACATTTGGTTCATCCGCCAATTGTGTCATTTGATTTGCAGCTCATGCTGCCAGCGTTTTCAACATGCTGTGAAGAGCTTGTCAGTAAATGGGTACAATCCCTTGGTTCTGATGGTACCTGTGAGGTGGATGTCTGTCCAGAGCTCCAAAGACTCACTGGAGATGTCATTTCTCGCACCGCGTTCGGCAGTAACTACCTTGAAGGTACCAGGATTTTCCAGCTGCAGTCCGAGCAAGCTGAGCGCCTCCTGGCTAGGATTAAGAAGATTGTCATTCCCGGTTACTTGTGAGTCACCACTCACCACATATTAGTAGTTAAATTCCATTAATTTAGTACACTTAATCTGTGTGTGTGCTTCTAGTAACTAACCGGGGTACTGATTTTCAGGTCGTTGCCCACGAAAAACAACAGAAGGATGAAAGCGATTAATAACGAAATCGAATCCATTCTACTCAGCCTAATTGGCAAGAGAATGCAAGCTATGCAAGAAGGAGAAAATACAAAAGATGACTTGCTAGGCTTGATGCTTGAGTCGAACATGAGAGACATAGATGAGAATGGCCAATCCATCACTGGAATGACCATTAAGGAGATCGTGGAGGAATGCAAGCTGTTCTATTTTGCAGGAACAGAGACAACATCGATATTGCTCACATGGACAATGATTGTACTAAGTATGCATCCGGAGTGGCAGGACCGTGCAAGGGAGGAGGTTCTTGGCCTATTTGGAAAGAACAAACTTGTGTATGAAGGTTTTAGCCAACTTAAAACGGTGAGAATTGTTTTATTTAGTACTACCTGATTCCCTTGTAACAAGGAAATATCCAGTTGGATATCTAACATCTTACAAATCTACGTTACAGGTGACCATGATTCTTTATGAGGTACTCCGGCTGTACCCACCGGCTGTCGCCTTCATCCGAAAAACATACAAGGAGATGGATATCGGAGGCATCACATACCCCGCCGGTGTGCTTATCGAGCTTCCCGTACTGTTAATGCATCACGATCCAGACATATGGGGAGACGACGTGCATGAGTTCAAGCCGGAGAGGTTTGTCGATGGGATCTCCAAGGCGTCCAAGAATCCTGGTGCCTTCCTACCATTTGGTTGGGGGCCACGGATCTGTATTGGACAGCAGTTCGCGTTGCTTGAGGCCAAGATGGCGTTGTGCATGATCCTTCAACATTTTGAGTTCGAGCTCGCACAGTCATACACACACGCAGTGGATAACAGGAAACTGTTGCATCCGATGCATGGGGCCCAAATTAAGCTCAGGGCAATTTAATCTCCACGCACCGGGTGAATACATGTCGTTTGCTACTCCCAGTGACTAATAAGGCATTGAAATTCTGAGTTTTCGACAGCATCTATCCTATCTTTGCTTAAGCTTAAGGTTTCCTAACCTATCATGTGACTGAGGATTTTTACATTACCCTGTAGGCCTGTACTCCATCTGTAAGCAAGGGAGTACCAATAAAAAACCCACCGTTGATTTAAAAGGGCAGTTCCAGCTTTTCTCTTTGGCTAAGGAAGGGGTATTGCATTTCTAAGCCCCCCTTTTTTTTTTTATCAACAGGGGGATCGCATCCCCGGTTCCATTGACAAAATAATGAAACTGAGCAAAAGCAGGTCTCAAACGAGTGTTTAACGCAGCATGTAAAACATGTTCAGGAATTTTAAGGCCACAGCCAGATCACTAGACTAAGTGAGATAAAGCTGGGAGGGAAAGGAAAATATCAGGATGAACCCAGGTGGACGTGCACCCGTTTTCTTTAATATTGAAAAATGCTATTTAAAAATAAAAAAAAATTAAAATATTTGTTTCATGTACATATTTTGTTGATATTTAGTTGTGCAAGTTTTTGCAGAAAAATACGATTGTATGTGGCCTACACGAAAATGAAAAAACGTTTGAATGATAGTGTAATGATCGGTTGTGTACTATTCACGGAAATAGAAAATTTTCTTTTCACATTTATGTGTAGGTCACATATGGTTCTTTTTATACCAAAATCTACATAAATAAGTGTCACTATAGGATATACATGCTTGCATTCTTTAAATTTTTCTGAAACTTTAAAATAGCATTTCTTGAAATTTTTCATAATAGGGTGCATGTGCACGCAGGTAGACATCGTCCGTCTCCGGGAGGAAAACACATATATAAATCCTTCAGGCACATTGACACTGTCTATCAAAAGCGAGGATAGTTTTAAGGCTTTTAGAGCAAAACGAAGATCGCAGGTTCCAGCAGGCAGGTAGGGGTGCTCTAGGTGCCCAGGATTGTGGGCCTTTTGCAACAGGGGATT
Source organism: Lolium rigidum (assembly GCF_022539505.1). Taxonomy (NCBI): domain Eukaryota; kingdom Viridiplantae; phylum Streptophyta; class Magnoliopsida; order Poales; family Poaceae; genus Lolium; species Lolium rigidum. The sequence continues at coordinate 113,674,844 of NC_061513.1, read as the reverse complement.
AGCTTCGATCTTCAGAAGAATGATCAAAAGCAGAAGTTGGCCTGTCAGCACTGCAAGAGATCTTAGGATATGCAACACCTGGGTACAGAAGGACTCCACTCATGTCATCATGTGATCCTTCAAGATCCGTCTCCACCTTTTCACAGAATGCAGAATCATCCTTCAGACCTGGTGGAAATGTCGAAAAAATGAGAGTTTACAAAAGGCTAAGTTTATATTTTGAGGGGCTCGAACTGTCTATACCCCCAGGGAAGCGATTTAAGCAGTACATCTGTGTGCCTAGCATCATGTTAATGAGCATAATTGAAGTGTGTGGCATGTCACACCTCCAGCTTTCCTTGCAAGTTGTATTGGTACTGATGTATGATGAATGAGATGAATGGAATGAGCTCTGTTGACTGTCAAAAAAAGTGCAGCAAACCAGGAAAAAATTAAGAGGTGAATTAAATTCCATTCGTACAACTTGCGAGGTTTCTTCAGAGCCGATTTAACAAACAAATGCCTGTTGGTACATTCTCTTCCGGCGTAGCTAAACATCACATAAACATACAGTTTAGAGGGCACAATTCCGAGAGACGTTGATGTCGCTCCAGGCTAAGATACCACAAATTAACTCTCCACACGAAAGAACTCCATTTCCATTGCTATCAAGCAAGCCCAAGGGGAATAATTACTCAAACATTCTACGTATATCCAATGAACAGAAAAATTGATACTAAATTAACTAACACAAAACGGCAGCATATGGTAGAGTTCAGAGACCAAGCAACCACACCTAGGAAAGGCATGGGAGAATCGAAGAGGTATAGAAAGATAGGGTTTACCTGATTTCTTCTTTGTTGTAGGGCGATGTTCTGATGTTTGCGGCCGTGTTGCCATCGGCAAGCACCAGGGCCAGGCCGGCAAAATTTAGGGCCCTGTGTGAATTCTAAAATAGGTCATATTTTCAAGAGTAAAATATAATTATATGTAGGAAATAATAATAAACTAATCTGCTAATGTCACCCAAGCAAGGTCTTGCGTAGTTAGTTAGTCTAGCTTGCCATTCCTCTCATTTACCCCTAGGTTTTAGGATCAATACCTGTTAAACGATAGTTAATATTCCCCGCAAAAAAACAGTAGTTAATATTTCGCTACTAGAGGTGACTGGTTTAACGGACTGAGCTGTTAAGCAACTACCAAAACTAGTGGGCCATCGCCGTATGTAGTCTGGGTTCTACAAAAATTGGGGCCCCTCATAATCATGGACCCTGTGCGATGACACAAGTGGCACTCCCGCTCACCCGTGCATGATGAGCATAAAGAACAGGCCGAGCCGCGCCACCAGTTGGGGCATGGTGCTAGAAGTACCCTGGCGGCCTGGCTGAGACCATGTCGGTCGTTAGTCCACAAAACCAGTTGCAACGCCATTTTACTGCATCCATTATTCAGATTGAAGGTATCAGTTCGCGGAGAAAAATGACAAGTTGCAGAGGGTAGCGTCGAGGGTGAGGCCGCTACCCTCTAAATTCACACGAATTGGTCAGATTTTGAAATAGTTCCTCCTATGCCGCTCGAACTAATAGCGGAGAAACCGTGTGGCTGCAGATCAGATCGAACGTGGAGAGGCGGGTGACTTCATCCCGCACCTGATCAAGGAGGTGGAGGCCACGACTTTCGCCGACATCGAGGACGTGGTGACCTTCCGCAAGTGGCTCGACGACGAGCTCTCCTGCTGGTAGGCCATAATTAACCATGGGGGTGCTTGTTCGATTCGATCGATCGGCCAATGGTAATAACATGTACTACGTACCAATCTATGTGGGTTGCAGGTGAATGAGCGTGCAGTGCTTCAGCACTTCGAGTGACCGAAAAATGTCGGACACTCTCCGTGAGGTGGTGTACAGGTACTACAACCTGAAGAAGCTGGAGGGCGAGGCATCCTCGTTCCGCGACGACATCCGTCAGCAGCGCGTCGCCGCACTCAAGAATATGCAGACCCTCTCCAAGAAGTAAGTGTCTTTACGATTTCACCGACGTCGATCAATTCTGCGCTCCTCCTACACATTTTTCTCATGTGACAAACCACGACAACGCCATGTAGGTTGGAGCACGGCGTGTACAACCTTGCCCGCATCCGGGACAGCGTCATGGCTAGGTACAACCAGCACAAGATCCCCTCAGAGTGAATGCATAATGCCATGATGGTTTGCTAATTCCACTTCAGTGGTCAACTTAACTTTGTGGTGCTCGCACTATTTGCATTTGCAACTTGCAAGTACTCTGGCTAAAAGATGCATCCAACGTGACTTGACGTGGCCTTTATGTTCACGTGCAGAACGCACATGTAACGTGGTACTAGTAGTCTCGTACGCGAGCAGGCAACAAAAAGAACTTTTATGAACAAAAAAAACTTTTATGAATTTAGAAGGTAACCCTCTTCCTTGGCTCTAGCCTCCTAACATGTCATTTTTCTCCGTGAAACAATGAAAGATACGTGCAGGTTGAGTTGGCTCAACCTTAGTCAAAATCGAGAGGGTAGCTTCCTTCTCTACGATGGTACGCTACATGGGGTAGCTCCCTTGCCTATGACCCTATCGAGTGTTGGACCCAGGTGTGCTGCGTTGGTAAGCATGTGACGCCATTACTCAGAGACCCTACTCAAAAGGATCAGTTTTGTGAAATAGTTTCGGATAGCACCTCATCGAAAGACGCTACTCAAAAGGATCCGTTTTGTGAAATAATTTCGGCCAAAGTTCGTTTTGTCAATAGTGTACTAAAAGGTTCAGTTTGGCTGGTAAAATTGCCCAGATAAACTTGACATTTTGGATAATGGGGATGAGATTTTTTTTTTGTAGAGGAAAATTCGAGCAAATCCCATGCACCGCATTCTACATGGCAGCCCAGAACAGTCATGATTTTCTTGTGTATAAGGCCCGTGTCAAGGAAAGGGAAGAATCTTTTGTTTGGGCCATGCATGTCGAGGATTTAGAGCATCTCCAGTCGGGTCTTCCAAATCGTTCCCAAACGGTGTCGGATTGAGCGTTTGGAGGACGTATTTCATTCGTGCCGCGTTTGGGGGACGTCGCTCCCAAGTCGCGTTCCCCAAAACAAAATTTCGAAAATTTTAAACTTAAGCGAGATTCGATTAAATTCATCCAAACTTAGCATATATTACATAGATTCGAACGAGATTCGACTAAATTTAAACTAAACCTAATCTAGAAGTACTTGCGGCGCCAGAGGCGTCGTAGTACTGATGGAAGTTGTACATGTCGTCGGTGACGACCTCCTGCTTGACGCGCTCGTCGACGGGCTCGTCCATCACCAGGCCGCTTGGCGCTGCCTCGCCGTCGTTGGTGAGGTCCACGAGCGGCTTGCCGGAGTCGCTGATGGACAAGGCGATTGATGTCTACGCACGCTTCTATTCCTGTAGACAGTGTTGGGCCTCCAAGAGCAGAGGTTTGTAGAACAGCACCAAGTTTCCCTTAAGTGAATCACCCAAGGTTTATCGAACTCAGGGAGGTAGAGGTCAAAGATATCCCTCTCAAGCAATCCTGCAATTACGATACAAGAAGTCTCTTGTGTCCCAAACACACCTAATACACTTGTCAGATGTATAGGTGCACTAGTTCGGCGAAGAGATAGTAAAATGCAAATGATATAGATGAATATGAGTGGTAATAATAATCTGAAATAAATATGGCAGCAAATAAACATGCAGTAGAACTTGTTGGAAACGGTGTTTCAATGCTTAGAAACAAGGCCTAGGGATCATACTTTCACTAGTGGACACTCTCAACATTGATCACATAACTGAATAAATAAATGCTACACTCTCTTGTTGGATAACAAACACCATTCATTGTGTAGGGTTACAAAAGCACACCTCAAGCCGGAGTTAACAAGCTCCACAACTTCATAAAGGATACACACACGATGCGCACACCGTCACCGTCACACCGTGGAGAGTGAATCCGGAGTTCATATTAAAGTAACCTCTAGAGTGTATAATAGTGCTACTCTGGATAACTCTCCTAATGGAATCACTAATCGTGTAGTGGCTACAAAAGCTCCGCTCGAGTTCATCAAGTACTTGACAAACACCACTCATAGGGATATCCACGTCAAATCATAAATCCAAGATAATATATTTATCATAGTGATAGTTAACTTCATAATCTACAAGAGATCACAATCATAACCTACGCCAAGTACTACATGATGCACACACTGTCCTCTTTACATCATGGAGGAGGAATAGACTACTTTAATAACACCACTAGAGTAGCACATAGATGATATTCAACTAGATCACAAAGCTCATGATCACATAAAGCTCACATGAGAGAGAGATGAACCACATAGCTACCGGTAGAGCCCTTAGCCTCGAGGGAGAACTACTCCCTCCTCATCATGGGAGACAGCGATGGCGATGAAGATGGCGATGGAGTCGATGGAGATGGCTTCCGGGGCAATTCCCGTCCCGGCGGCGTGCTGGATAGCAGATTCTGTCCCCCGAACTTGGCTTCGCGATGGCGGCGGCTGCGTAACTTTTCTCGTATCGTGGCTTATCTCCTTAGGGTTTTTGCGACGGAGAGACTTTATAGGCGGAAGGGTAGCCTCGGAGGGGTCTTGAGGGACCCACACCATAGGCGGGCGCCCCCCCTTGGCCGCGCCGCCATGTGGGGTGGGTCCCCCTTGGCTCCCCTCTGGACCCTCTTCGGTGCTCTGGAACCTTCCGTGGAAAATAGGACCCTGTGCGTTGATTTCGTCCAATTCCGAGAATATTTCCTTTGTAGGATTTCTGAAACCAAAAACAGCACAAAACAGGAACTGGCACTTCGGCATCTCGTTAATAGGTTAGTTCCGGAAAATGCATAAAATCATTATAAAGTGTGAGCAAAACATGTAGGTATTGTCATAAAACTAGCATGGAACATAAGAAATTATAGATACGTTGGAGACGTATCAAGCATCCCAAGTTTAGTTCCTACTCGCCCTCGAGTAGGTAAACGATAACAAGGATAATTTCTGAAGTGACATGCTACTATCATAATCTTGATCAATACTATTGTAAAGCATATGAGATGAATGAAGTGATTCAAAGCAATGGTAAAGATAATGACTAAACAACTGAATCATATAGCAAAGACTTTTCATGAATAGTACTTTCAAGACAAGCATCAATAAGTCTTGCATAAGAGTTAACTCATAAAGCAATAAATTCTTAGTAGAAGGTTTTGAAGCAACACAAAGGAAGATATAAGTTTCAGCAGTTGCTTTCAACTTTCAACATGTATATCTCATGGATAATTGTCAACACAAAGTAATATGATGAATGCAAATAAGCAAGTATGTAGGAATCAATGCACACAGTTGACACAAGTGTTTGCTTCTAAGATAGAAAGAAGTAGGTAAACTGACTCAACATAAAGTAGAAGAAAGGCCCTTCGCAGAGGGAAGCATGGATTACTGTTTTTGTGCTAGAGCTTTTATTTTGAAAACATAAAAACAATTTTGTCAACGATAGTAATAATTCATATGTGTTATTCATAAGATATGCTATAAGTTGCAAGCCTCATGCATAGAGTACCAATAGTGCTCGCACCTTGTCCTAATTAGCTTGGATTTACATGGATTATCATTGCATAACATATGTTTCAACCAAGTGTCACAAAGGGGTACCTCTATGCCGCTCGTACAAAGGTCTAAGGAGATAGATCGCATTTGATTTCTCGTTTTTGATAGATCTCAACTTAGGACATCCATACCGGGACAACATAGACAACGAGATAATGGACTCCTCTTGAATGCATAAGCATTCAACAATGGATAAAATTCTCATAAGAGATTGAGGATTGATGTCCAAACTGAAACTTCCACCATGATTCATGGCTTTAGTTAGCGGCCCAATGTTCTTCTCTAACAATATGCATACTCAAACCATTTGATCATGATAAATCACCCTTACTTCGGACAAGACGAACATGCATAGCAACTCACATGATATTCAACAAAGGTGTAATAGTTGATGGCGTCCCCAGAAACATGGTTATTGCTCAACAAGCAACTTATAAGAAATAAGAGACATAAGCTACATATTCAATACCACAATAGTTTTTAAGGCTATTTTCCCATGAGCTATGTATTGCAAAGACAAGGAATGAAATTTTAAAGGTAGCACTCAAGTAATTTACTTTGGAATGGCAGAGAAATACCATGTAGGTAGGTATGGTGGACACAAATGGCATAGTTTTTGGCTCAAGGATTTGGATGCACGAGAAGTATTCCCTCTCAATACAAGGCTTTGGCTAGCAAGGTTGTTTGAAGCAAACTCAAGTATGAACCGGTACAGCAAAACTTACATAAGAACATATTGCAAGCATTATAAGACTCTACACTGTCTTCCTTGTTGTTCAAACACCTTAACCTGAAAATATCTAGACTCTAGAGAGACCAATCATGCAAACCAAATTTCAACAAGCTCTATGGTAGTTCTTCATTAATAGGTACAAAGTACATGATGCAAGAGCTTAAACATGATCTATTTGAGCACAACAATTGCCAAGTATCAAATTATTCAAGACATTATACAAATTACCACATGAAGCATTTTCTGTTTCCAACCATATAACAATGAACGAAGCAGTTTCAACCTTCGCCATGAACATTAAAAGTAAAGCTAAGAACACCATTGTTCATATGAACGAGCGGAGCGTGTCTCTTTCCCACACAAAGAATGCTAGGATCCGATTTTATTCAAACAAAAACGAAAACAAAAACAAAAACAAAAACATACAGACGCTCCAAGTAAAGCACATAAGATGTGACGGAATAAAAATATAGTTTCACCAGAGGTGACCTGATAAGTTGTCGATGAAGAAGGGGATGCCTTGGGCATCCCCAAGCTTAGATGCTTGAGTCTTCTTGAAATATATATGGATGAACCACGGGGGCATCCCCAAGCTTAGAGTTTTCACTCTTCTTGATCATATTATATTATCCTCCTCTCTTGACCCTTGAAAACTTCCTCCACACCAAACTCAAAACAAACTCATTAGAGGATTAGTGCATAATAAAAAATTTACATATTCAGAGGTGACATAATCATTCTTAACACTTCTGGACATTGCACATAGCTACTGAAAGTTAATGGAACAAAGAAATCCATTCAACATAGCAAAAGAGGCAATGCGAAATAAAAGGTAGAATCTGTCAAAACAGAACAATCCGTAAAGACGAATTTTTCAGGGGCACTTAACTTGCTCAGATGAAAAGCTCAAATTGAATGAAAGTTGCGTACATATCTGAGGATCACACACGAAAATTGGCAGATTTTTCTCAGTTACCTACAGAGAGGTCTACTCAAATTCGTGACAAGAAGAAATCAGTTTCACGCTGATAAATCCAAATCTAGTATCAACCTTACTATCAAAGACTTTACTTGGCACAACAATGCAATAAAATAGAGATAAGGAGAGGTTGCTACAGTAGTAACAACTTCCAAGACACAACAAAACAGTAGCAAAATAAAACATGGGTTATCTCCCAAGAAGTGCTTTCTTTATAGCCATTAAGATGGGCTCAGTAATTTTAATGATGCTCACATATGAAATAAGAGTTGAAGCAAAGAGAGCATCAAAAAGCAAGTATGAGACACTTCTAAGTCTAACCCACTTTCTATAAAAATGAGTCTTGTAAATAAACAAGTCATGTAAGCATAATGCAACAAGCATAGAAAGGCAACACAAGCGCATTTTCAAGATTCTCAACATAAAGAGGGGAAACTTAATATTATTAAGATGCATATAACCATGTTTCCTCTGTCATAATAACTTCTAGTAGCATCATGAACAAACTCAACATTATAACTATCACATGAAACATTCTTATCGTGAGCTACATGCATAAAATTATTACTCTCCACATAAGCATAATCAATTTTATTAGTAATAGTGGGAGTAAAACTATCACAACCATCATTATAATCATCATAAATTGCAGGCATGGTATAATCATAATAAACTTTATCCTCCATAGTAGGTGGCACCAAAATACCACTATCATTATAATCATCATAAATGGGAGGCAAAGTATCATTAAAGAATTTTTTCTCCTCAAAACTTGGGGGACTAAAAATGTCACAACCAGCTTCCCCAAGCTTAAATTCTTCCATAGCATTAGCAATAATAGTATTCAAAGAGTTCATGCAAATAACATTGCTACAACTATTTTGCAAACAAAGTTCCATGGGTTTTTTAATTCTCTCTTCAAACACATCATGTCCTAATTCAATATAAAGTTCATAAAGATCTCTAATTTTTGTTGTTGTTTTCCATTAAGCCTAACTAGTGAAAATAAAAACAAGAAACAAAAAGATGCAATTGCAGGATCTAAAGGAAATAGCTTCGAGCACTCACACACCGGCAATAGTGCTAGGAAATAGCTTAGTAGTCGGAGGATGTGAATACCTTTTACCTTACCTCCCCGGCAACGGCACCAGAAAATAGCTTGATGTCTACGCACGCTTCTATTCCTGTAGATAGTGTTGGGCCTCCAAGAGCAGAGGTTTGTAGAACAACAACAAGTTTCCCTTAAGTAAATCACCCAAGGTTTATCGAACTCAGGGATGTAGAGGTCAAAGATATCCCTCTCAAGCAATCCTGCAATTACGATACAAGAAGTCTCTTGTGTCCCCAACACACCTAATACACTTGTCAGATGTATAGGTGCACTAGTTCGGCGAAGAGATAGTAAAATGCAAGTGATGTGGATGAATATGAGTGGTAATAACAATCTGAAATAAATATGGCAGCAAGTAAACATGCAGTAGAACTTGTTGGAAACGGTGTTTCAATGCTTAGAAACAAGGCCTAGGGATCATACTTTCACTAGTGGACACTCTCAACATTGATCACATAACTGAATAAATAAATGCTACACTCTCTTGTTGGATAACAAACACCATTCATTGTGTAGGGCTACAAAAGCACACCTCAAGCCGGAGTTAACAAGCTCCACAACTTCATAAAGGATACACACACGATGCGCACACCGTCACCGTCACACCGTGGAGAGTGAATCCGGAGTTCATATTAAAGTAACCTCTAGAGTGTATAATAGTGCTACTCTGAATAACTCTCCTAATGGAATCACTAATCATGTAGTGGCTACAAAAGCTCCGCTCAGAATTCATCAAGTACTTGACAAACACCACTCATAGGGATATCCACGTCAAATCATAAATCCAAGATAATATATTTATCATAGTGATAGTTAACTTCATAATCTACAAGAGATCATAATCATAACCTACGCCAAGTACTACATGATGCACACACTTGTCCTCTTTACATCATGGAGGAGGAATAGACTACTTTAATAACACCACTAGAGTAGCACATAGATGATATTCAACTAGATCACAAAGCTCATGATCACATAAAGCTCACATGAGAGAGAGATGAACCACATAGCTACCGGTAGATCCCTTAGCCTCGAGGGAGAACTACTCCCTCCTCATCATGGGAGACAGCGATGGCGATGAAGATGGCGATGGAGTCGATGGAGATGGCTTTCGGGGGCAATTCCCCGTCCCGGCGGCGTGCCGGAACAGAGATTTTGTCCCCCGAACTTGCACTACTAGGAAAAGGCTTATAGCCGCATTTATTACCGCCGGCGAATTTGAGCTGAAGTGGCCGGTGGTAACACCTTTCAGGCCCACCTCGCGTTACCGCCGGCAAATTTGTTTGGGGGCGCCAGGGTTAACCCATTTATCGCCGGCGAATTGGAACAACAAGTGCCAGGGATGTGGTGGGCCGCAAACCACATGATAGGTCTCCTCTTACCGCTGGCGAAAACGGGACGCGTTCGCTGGGGGTTCGCCCTCTACCGCCGGCGAGTACATGCCACGCGCGACAGGAGAACTTGGGCTACCTGGGCTGGAAAATACCTCCTGGCCCCCGTTCACTCCCACCCACCCAACCCATCCACACGTCTTATCCCTTCTCCTCTCGATCCCCTTTCTCTCACCTCCGCAAAATCCCCAAAATCCAGCCGCATGTGCTGCCGCCGGTGGAATCAATCCCCAAAATCCAGCCGCTGCAAACCCACCTCCGTCCCCTGCCCACCGTCGACCCAGCCAACATCGTCCGACGCCGCACCTACGCCGACACGCGAGGCCGGGTCACGCCCTACCTCGTCTACCTCGACCATGCGCACGCCGACATCGTGCTCGCGCTCCGGGGCCTCACCTCGGCCGCGAGTCCGATTACGCGCTGCTCCTCGACAACCGCCTCGGCAAGCGCCGCTTCGATGGCGGCTACGTCCACAACGGCCCCCTCCGCGCCACCGGCTGGGTGCTCGACAAGGATTGCGACCTGCTCCGGGACCTCCTCGGCCGGTATCCCGACTACACGCTCACCTTCACGGGACACTCCCTCGGGCCCGGGGCCGGGGTCGCCGCCATGCTCACCATGGTCGTCGTGCTCTACCTCGACAAGCTCGGGGCAGTCCAGATGGGAAGGATCCGCAGACGTCAACAACTCGGTCGTCCTACAGGTGACAAGAATTTTGTTATTCTGTCAGAACAACATACATGTTCTACTGCTGAAAGGTTTCTTCTGTTTTCAGATCCAGTAAAAAAATTTGTCTGAATTATGTTAGTACCTGTTATGCTTACGAGGCAGAACATCACATTCTTCATATGTGGAATAGATGTACAGTATGGATAGCGTGAGCGTAATTGTTTGTCTGGTTCATTCCACTTCGCAGAATCGGTAGAATTTTTAACATCTCTGTCTGAATTTTTTGTCATGTGCTACTACTGTGTCATACCGCATACAGCTTGCTGCCGCTTCCAAACGATATAGATTAAATCTAATTCAGTTACTCATTGCCAAGTAGTACTGTCAAACAGCATAAAGTTTCTAGGATAGAACTTTGCCGTGTGAAGCTCAACATAGTTCTTCTTGTTGACAGGATGATTTCTTGCCTCGGACTGCTACTCCTTTAGAAGATATTTTCAAGTCTATTCTCTGATACGCACATGGCGCCATTGCTCTTTATTCTATTTTCATACTCACCGCTGTTAGCTATAGTATGATTCTAGTACCAAACACACCTTTACATTATGTAATTTTAGTGGCCAGCCAGTACTTGAAGTGTATCAGTTGAAAATTTAGCATGTCATAAACTCACGATTCATTAATTGTTGAATTAGTTACCTCTGTTGCCTATTCTAGGCCTTCAAAGTAAGAATTAGCAACTGGCAACTATATATCTCTCCCTGGGGATACAATGATCCAACTGGCAGTGATGTAGTAGTATTTGCATTGTTATCTGAAAAAATAGAGTTTACCTCTAGGTAATTATTTTCTTGTATCTGGGGTGTATGATCGTTTTTTTCTAATTATGATATCGAGTATGTTGAATGCAATGTGATTATTTTCTTCCATATTTATGGGTTGAAGCAATTTTAAAATTGGACCATCTTCTCTTGGGCAGTCTGCCATGTCTAATACGTTTGAGATGTTTGAAGGATACTTGCATACCTGAAGATGCTCTGTTGAAAGATCCAAGGAGGCTCTATGCACCAGGTCGGATATATCACATTGTGGAAAGGAAAAGTTTCAGGTACCCTCTGTTCTTAATAAATGTATAACAGTCAAAGGATCTGAAATATTACATTGATGCAGAGTAACACTAGATACCACTCGTATGTACCAAGTGTTACAAAAAGTTAATGGTGTAATGGCAGAGGTTCTCACAAATTTCAGAAGTAGAAATAATGTAGCTGATTGGTGTCAAGGATCATCGGTATCCCTGGTATCCTATCAGAACCTTCACAATAATTTATGCCCATTGATCTGTAATATAAAAATGAAGGTGCTTTTGTTTTGCATCGTTGTTTGATACAAGCATATTGTTGGCTATGGTAAACTGCACTAGACGCCAGAAATCATTTTTTGTAAAGTTGTTTCGCTGTTCCAAATGAACTGCATGACTTATGTATTACTAGCTGATTAGTCAAGTACCAATTTTATCATTTTCTGTTTCGAGAGATGTTCACTGAATCCTAGAGTGCCAATTCTATCATTTTCTGTTTTGAGAGATGTTCACTGAATCCTAGAGTACCAATTCTATCATTTTCTTGCATTATTTCAGTCACTGATAATTGAAATGAAATTGCTCATGTTTTTCTCATTAACACTAGTTCTAATTCATGGAATTCTTTCATGTGATTTTCTTCTTCAGTTGAACTAAACAAACAATAATGATACTTCCATGTGTAGGGAGCTTGGCTTCGGAGTCCGAGCACGCAGGAGGAGAAGCTGGCTGGCGGCGTTTCGGCGAGTAGGCTGGCCAACATCGATTGAGCGAGTAGGCTGGCCGCAGCCAGCGAAGGAGCGAGAAACCTGGTGGGGCAGCTAGCGGGCAGAACTTGTATCTATTTGTGTAATATTTGCTAGTTAGAGACTTTCAATATCTGTTGTGTTATTGATGCATGCACGTTATGAACATTTGGATACTTTCTATATCTGTTGTGTTATTGATGTGTATCTTGCTGTCATTCTGGTATTTCCCTCTATATTATGTGTATATACTATGTATTATGGTGTATATACAGTGTAATTTGAGATTTTTTTTTGGCTCCTGTTATTATTACCCCTGGCGTTTTTAGTTTTACCACTGGCAAGAATGTAAGTGCCGGCGATACACACCGTTACCCCCGGCGAATAGGCTAGGTGCCGGCGGTAACAAATACCGCTGGCGAATTGGAGAAGGTGCCGGTGATAAGTTGGAGTTACCACCGGCGAATCCGAGGACGCCGGCGGTAAGCGCTTACCACCGGCGAGGTGATCGCCGGCGAATCTGAAAGTGCCGGCGGTAAGCCTTTTCAGGTCGCCGGCGGTAAGCAGTTTTGTAGTAGTGTTGGCTTCGCGATGGCGGCGGCTGCGTAACTTTTCTCGTATCGTGGCTTATCTCCTTAGGGTTTTCGCGACGGAGAGACTTTATAGGCGGAAGGGCAGCCTCGGAGGGGTCCTGAGGGACCCACACCATAGGGGCGCCCCTTGGCCACGCCGCCATATGGGGTGGGGCCCCTTGGCTCCCCTCCGGCCCTCTTCGGTGCTCTGGAACCTTCCGTGGAAAATAGGACCCTGGGCGTTGATTTCGTCCAATTCCGAGAATATTTCCTTTGTAGGATTTCTGAAACCAAAAACAGCACAAAACAGGAATTGACACTTCGGGATCTCGTTAATAGGTTAGTTCCGGAAAATGCATAAAATCATTATAAAGTGTGAGCAAAACATGTAGGTATTGTCATAAAACTAGCATGGAACATAAGAAATTATAGATACGTTGGAGACGTATGAGCGATCGCTGTCTCGAGGTCGCCCCTCCAGGCGTCCTTGTCGTTCAGCGACACCAAGCACGCCGCTCGCAGCCTTGGGCAGTCCTCGGGGTCGTCGCTGCTGGCGATGAGCTGCTGCTAACGCTCGTACTCCGCCAGCAGCGCCGCCTTCGACGCTTCCTCCGGCTCCTCCTTCACCTCTGGCGTCAGGATGAGGAGGGCGTGCCTCTCTTGCTGCCGCCGGCTGCCGCCGCCGCTGTCGCCGCGCCTCGGATTGACGGGCATCGCCGGCTCCTCCTTCACCACGCGATTGTGGACGGTGTAGGCCACCGAGCGGTACGACGAGGACGGCGTCGACCGGGCCGGTCCCGAGGAAGAAGAGTTCGAGGAGGACGAGTACGTCCTCCTCGGCTTCCATTGCGCTGCGGGAGATGGTGGTAGTGAGGACGGCGCCTCCAACCTTGGAGCGCTGTTGCGGATGCCGTTGATGACTCTCTCCAGGGTGCGCCCCGGAACGCCCCAGAACAGGAGGCGCCCCTCCCTGTTCCAGCTGTTCGGCCCGCCGATCAGGCTGGTGGTGCTGTGCATCTCCATGTCGTACTTGGCCTTGAAGTAGGTGGCCCACCAGGCGTCGTTGTTCTTGGCCGCCCAGGTCGGATCCGCCCGCTCCTCGGCGTCGAGTTCATCCCGCCGGGCCCTGATGGTGTCCTTCCATTGCTCCGTGCCCGGCTTCGGCGGCGGCGGGATGCCAATGCCGTTCACGGCCATCTTCTAGCCGCCGCTGCTTGGCAGCGCATGTCCGGCGGAACAGGATATCCCGCGTGGTACAACGCCCAAGCCTCCTTCACGGTTAGGCTGCTGCGGCCGAAGCCGTTCGCCGCGGCGGGAACGGGCTCGGGACGCCGGACACCGTATCGGACCGCGCCGGACAAATCGGCTTTGAGAACACGGCTGGGAACATTTTTTGTCCGGCGGGCTCCATATCATTTTGGAGAACATTTTAGAAGACACAATGGAGATGCTCTTAGCCTTTGTACTGAATGACACCCATTCCACGTCGTACATGAGGCCGGGCAAAATGGAGCAGCCAGACCGCGATATCTGGAAAATAAAGCAGTGCCACATACGTACACGAGACGATCGGCTAGCTCGCCCGGTCGCCTTATCCATGCCGATGGCATGCATGATCGGATATCGCGACGTGCACGGTTACATGACATGTCATCGCTGATTCCTCGGCCGATCGGGTTCTGCATTCTCTCACACTATCGGAGTATACCCACGTCACGGAACCGTCGATGCCGATAGGGCTGTGCGTACTAGTTCGTAGAAAGCTTATCTCTTGAAGCGCATCAAGGTGACGATCGCTGCCCAGCAGTGTGTAACCGGCCTATACGGTTACTGCTCACGTACATGGTCGCTGGCGCGCATATTCTTGTCCCCTCAACACGTCGCGCATGATGTTAGAAAAACGTACGCTGCGCTTGACAACACACATAGCGTCATCGGAGGCAATAGAGGTTGATTTTTAAGGGTGTGACTATTTTGAGAACTAACTTTGTTTCCAGTTAAATGTATCAAATCACAGTTGTATCTTCACTTGCAACTGGAAAATCTCAGTCGCAACTCCACTCAGAACAGAAAAATTCAGTTGCAACCCCACTCACAACTCGTATACATGAATCATGATGCAATTAAACGGTGTACAACTTGAATGAGCACGAACTTAGTTCTCAGCTAACAATCCCAATTTTTAAACACAAAGACATAGCTCAACTTTAATTAATTACTAAAACCACAAACTGACATACACAAGAGAGGTTGATCCTTGCAGGCTGTGCAGTGCATCCGGGGCACACGATTCTGAATTTGCCGATCTTGTGTCAGCGTGGAAATCCAGGTTGAGGGAGAATATTCATGACGACGACAAGCCGTCACCCGTCGGTGCTTACACTCTTCAATAGATAGCTCGAAATTGGAGTACTTCCAGGCAAAGAAACCTTCTATAAATCAAGGAGTTGATTTCATGTCTACTTCTCCTCAAAACATAATTTCGTCTCGCTATATTAATATATCAACACCCCATACAACCAATGATAGAAACGGAACGAAGAAAATGCTAGGGCTATCAAAGACATGCACACAAAAAAAAAACAATGAAAACTAGGGAGGATCAACTAAACAAAGTTGACCCACAACCGTTGCGTCATTCAAAGATGTTTCACCACGATCCTAACATCGAATCGGCAATTACCAAACAACACCTTTAAAAAGGATGTGATGGCGACACTGTTGTTTGCCCAAACTAGAGATTGATCCTAGGGTCTCCCCCGGCGCACTGAAGAAGAAGATGAATCAAGGTTATCCCCGATTCTCTTCGATCGGAAAAGAAACATGTCACACGCAGGCATACTCTTACAGCAACAAAAGTAGATGCCTCTAACAACCACGGGTGCCTCCAGTGGCAAAAAGGAAGCCGGTTTAGCACGAGAGCGGCACAACACAATTCAATGCTAAGTGCCATCAAGAGCATCAAATTGGAATCATGTTCGACTCCTGGATTTGCTTCCGGAATAGCCGATTTCCCAAAACAGTCCGGATAGACAGACATATATACCAGATATTCTGATTCCCTTTTGCCTCAGAAACAGCTAGCTTTCCGGACGCCCGGAGGAACGTTGAGCACTTGAGCTGTCCGGCCATGATTGGAGACGGGTACGTACGGACCATGCAGTCGATTTCACCGATAGCTGGAGAACACATGCGTGCCCTGCATGGAGCCGGTACGCGCGGGTGTACACAATCACCTGGCGCGGCGCGAGCACCGCACCCAAGACATTCATTCGTCACGCGCCGCACGTAGCTACGTAGAAGCGCCATACGTAGCGAGCGAGCGATGCGGTGTCTGTTTTGGATGTTCCAATCATGCCAACAACGCCTCCTGATCGGTGCCGTTCCGTGCCGTTTCATTTCTGGTTACATTCCGGTGGAATCCACCGCAGATATCTTTGCCTATCTCGCTCCTACACGTCTAGCGAAAAGAGGCACCAAAGAGCTTTGCCATATATGCACGTGCCACGGCCAAAGATATTTTTCTCTCGGTGAGGGCGTTGGTGGCATGAGGGGCGTGCGCACGTTTCGCTCGTACCACACCGGCTTTCGCGTTTGGTAGTATGAAGTGATTTTTGCGCTCTTGGCGGATAAGTCTTAGGAAACAGTATATTTGAAATGCCAAGTTCCCCATTTTGTTTGGTTAACTGAGATGCATCGATGGGTATATGTTTGATTGACTGCATAATCTTTCTCATCTAGCCAGCACATGCATTTGGTTGCAAGCTAATGCTATTTGGGGCACACCTATATGGTATTTGCTCACCACTTTTAAATACGGCAGACATCTCACACAACAAAGGACACATACAAAGGCATACCACATGGGAAATACAGAGTGGCTCCCGGGTGCCACACACCCCTATACTTGGAAAAATAAAAAAATATATTAAAAAAAGTTTTAAAAAATTTAATTTTTTTTGGAAATCAAAGATGATCAGGTATTGTACCTGAAACAAAATATTTTCCTAGAAAATTACTTTTATTGTATCCTGGGTAAAAAAACAAACTCGAAATGCCCCATGACCAGGTACTATTCACTTTTTTTTTGTCATAATTTTGTCTTTTTTGCCCTGGTGTCCATGGGAATCATTTTGTGTCCAACCATTTTTTTTACGAGTACAAACTTGATCATCTTCTATTTCCAGGAAGATTCAAATTTTTTTTTAACTTATTTAAATTATTATAATTTTTTTGGTCTATGGGGGTGCGTTGCACCCAAGAGCCAAAAGTCCGCGTTAATACCACATGGGAAATACCATATTAACAGCTAACATAGTACTCCCTCCGTGCCATAACATAGTGCATATAATTTTTTTTAAAGTCAAACAATGTCAACTTTGACTAAGTTTTCAATAAAAATATCTACATCTACCATACCAAATGTATATCATATGAAAATATACAGCGGGAGGAATCTAATGGTATTGATTTGGTATTCTAGATGTTGATATTTTTTCCGTACATATGTGGTCAAATTTTACATCATTTGACTTTAAAAAATTAGTATAGGCAATACATTTTGGCAAGGAGGTTGTACTTAGTAGCTACCATATGCATAAGACTACTAAAATATTACTTACCATACCAAATGCCTATTAATTACAACGGGGGTACACATCTCTGGAAAAAAAGACACGTTATTAAGCCTATACATGCTAGCATTACAACTACACGACGACATCATCAGGTTAGCAAAAGCATAACGAACAATAGCAGCGGGAAGGTCAAGCTAAATGGCCGCGGACATGCTTGTTGCAACTCCACACAACCTCCACGGAGGTGGCCTTCATGTATATTTGCAGCTGGAATTCACAATTCTTATAGGTGAAGACGAGTCTGTCGTCGGGTTCCATGTGGGACTTCTCGGTGAACTCGCTTCAACCCTTGAAGAAGGCGAGCCTGACAGCCTTCCACTACAGCTGGCACCATGTTCTCTCAACACTCGCTCGTCAGGTCTCCGTCTTCACTGTAGGCCCCCGTCCTTGATCTTGAAATTTGCCAACAGCGTTGGCTCCATAGAGAGCAACACGGTGAGCGACCTCAGGTCACTGGCGCTAAGCTGCACGTAGAAGCTTGGCACCTTTTCCTCGGAATAGTGACTCATGCGTGCAAGACGCCCTTGATGCGTCCTAGGTATGGATTGTCAAGCCTGCGCTGCACCTTGGGGATAACATGTTCGAGCTACGGCGGCAGCTCGATACCGCAAGAACCTCCACTTCTGCATCGTACAAATGGACATGGCCAGTGTCAATGAATGTCAGTGGCACTAAAGAGATGAATATGAACATGTCCATGTCCATGTCATTGTGACCGACGTGCTTTCATTGCCATGCATGTGAATGCCAATGCGCAGTGATTAGCGCACCATTTTCAACGCAGAACATGAAAGCATGGTGGTGACCGTTGCATGGCGAGCTCATCGTTGTTCTAACACCCCTGTTATTCGGTAACATCTTTTTGGTAAAACAAGGCCATGAGCTCTCTATATACATATTTTAATTGGTTTACCAAATCATCAATACGAACTGCATTTTTGTATCATGCTTGTCGAGATGATCAAAATTGACTACCCATGCTCCAAATTTGGATACCGGATGCATCTTTCATGGCTTTGACAATTCAATGGACAACCCTCTTCTAGCCCTTCCTCCACCACCGCATGCCCACTCCCCATCCTCCTCCTCACACCATGCTCCCTCTCATGGCAGCAGTTCCCCTCTCTTCCTTACTTTCCACATAGCAGCCCCTTGAATCCTTCCATCGAGCAGCCACCCCACCAGGGCCTCATATGGAAAAATTAGAGACGACTTAGCTGAAGTTTTTTTTGTAGGTATCGCTTCTTCAAGTGTTTTTAGTGGTCATTCGCTTAATTTGGTTCAACCATCTGTCTGTATCAACGAAAATAATTTTTTGTCCTATTTTTACAAAACTTGATTTCATCGTTTTAAACCACGACTTACCGTGCTCATCGAGGGATGATAAAATTGTGGAAAAGATGGGTATGGCTACCTGGTAGCTCCTACTTCATAGATCAACTTGTTTTACTTAATTTTCATGAGTATTTACCTTGCTATGAATTTCCAAAGTTAGCTACATGATATTCTGAAATCTGTAAACAGAAGAGTAGTATTTGCTGAGTTTGACCTTCATAATTTTATATTTAGAGTTCTAATATGTGGACTTATTTGTAGGTATATTTTTAGTGATCATTAGCCACACCATTTTCTTAGTTTCGAGCTTCCAAGCCCCAACTTTGAATTTATTTCGTGAAGGGGCAACAAAGGGTTGCTCTCCCAGGGTTGCAATTAGGACTGTCTATGTGCTTGTTATTTATGCATGTGTTATGGTCCAATATTTGAGACTTGTATGTATGCTTTTATAGCAAGTGGCAGCATCAATCCACAGGAGGTGGCTTCATACCATCAGAAGTTGAGGCGAGTACATCGGGCATCAACAGATAGATTGCTCCCAATGTTATATTCATGCTCACATTATTCTTTTACATTTACGCAATGGTAAACCTTGTGTCATTCCCAGGTGCACATTTAAATACACCATAATACGAGTATGAAAATAGGGATTGGTTCTTCTTGGTTCTTATGGATAAGAAAAATTCATCGTCAGTGAATTCTCCCAACTCCAAGAAGAATCCCCGGTTTGCGAGTTTGTGGTCCTTCAGGTCCAACCTCATGCTAGGGTCCTCTCACTGGTGAGGTGGAAAGGACTTCGGGTTGTGGTCCTCCAGGTCCAACCTCATGCTAGGGGAGAGCAACAGTTTTAAGGGCAACGGTACCTACCGGCGCCATATCAACCATTCAATCACTGCTTTCAGATTAGTGAGACTTTTGATATTTGTCTAATATGAAACTTTAAATGAAACACAAGTGAATTTTTTATGAAAATAAATTGATACTTGGGTAACATTGTGAAACTGGGCAAAAAGTAAAATTGTTGGCATCCTTGCGGCCTGTTTCACAAAAAATACAGTTTCAGTTACATTTCAATTATATTTCATAATTTTATCAAAAAATTGGTCAACATATAGGTGATGTAATCTCTAAAGTCACTCTGCCATAGCCGGTAAAAAGAGGTTTTCGCATGCTAGGGTCCTCTCAATTGGTGAGATGGAAATGACTTCGGGTGAGACATCTCCCCTCCTCAGCTTGCCGGTAAAAAGCTCAGAGCCTAGTCCTCGGTCTTATTCGATTGCATTCTTTCTTCATGCATACACATGCAATTTCAAGCATAATATTCACATGTTCACGGATGCTCTATATTCGGTTCTTACTTTCCAATATTTACCATGCTATGTTCTATACTTGTTAAGTCTTGCGACTCACCCCTCATAGCTTTGTTTCATGTACTTCACTATGTGGCTTTGCAAGTAGATGGAAGGGCGAAGCACCCATTGGCGTTCACTCATAAATTGCATAACCCTTTCACGCACCTGACTATATCATGATAACGCACTTGTTTGCTTCACGATTCCCAGTAGCTAGGGTTTACTAGTTGTGCATAAATTATGACGTTGCTTGCTTTCTTGACTACTTTGCTTGCTCTCCAAGGTGGGTTGGAGCTTTCAGTTTCCACCATGTATGTCTGTGTGCTTGGAATCATTGTTTCCAGGTTCCGGTGTGGCATGTCGGATTTTGGTTTCACCATCTAGCTCCATATGTGTTGTTGGAGCTTGTTATTGCTTCCGATTACTATATTCTGATAGTTATACTGTGATATTTCAGTTGCATGTCATGGATGTCCGATATTACAAATGAGGTGTTGTCGGATTTTCCCACTACCATGTTAAGTGTTTGTTGTTGGTTTAGTGGCAACATTCCTTCCTACAAGGAATGTTATAGCTGCGATGTTGGAGCTTGTCAATGCAGAACAACGATGGCACAGTGGTGACCACACCATGGCGTGCTCATCATTGCATTGTCATTGACATGCGGAAGAAAATCTTATACGACCTGGGTCGTAAGCCCAGGTCGGTGGACCAACTCCCGCTCACGACACGTGTCTGACCAAATCTTTAAGCAACGATGAACCAATTTTTTTTTCTTCGGATAGAGCTGACGAGGGCATCGATTGAGGAGCGCAAGCAGCCAAGCTGCCCATGCACACGGGAGCGGTCCGCCGGTGTTGACGAGAGTGGCCGCCCTACGAGCGTGGCAGAGAGCTGGTGCGCCGAGGAGGGTTGCCATTACGCTGGCGGCGGTGCGAGCCGGAGCGTTGAGGAAGGTGCCCAGCCCACGGCTCCATGGATGACCAGGGAGAGCAGATGCAGTGGAGCGCCGGTGGTTGCATCGCCGGGGACGAGCTACCGGGGCGTCGATGCTTCTGCGAGTCGGCACGCCGCACCAAGGGCATGCATGCAGCGGTGGTGTTTAGTTGTTGAAGGAAATTGATTTTGCTAGATCAAGGGATCAGTTCAGCAGCGCTCTGAGATTGGGCAAGATTCTTGCGTCCTGGACGCGCGCTCGTCGCAGAGACGGAGCTTGACATCCGCCGCCACGCGTGGACTTCGGCGGAGGAGATAAGTTTTGGCTGTGCTAAGGGCTGGGCACGTGTCGTTCGATGGGCGGGGTCGCTACATCCGGAGTGAACGACCAGGTCGTATAGGATTTTCTTCCTTGACATGCATGTCAATACTCAGTCGGTGATCACCATGCCGTGCCACGGTCACCACCGTGCTAGCCGATGGTCCGTAGGTAAGACACTATGACGCATCTATCTAGTAGCACTCGAATTACTACTATGAAAATATAACTTAACCCAAATCGAAAGACTACTTCGATTGCAACGATTCACACTTGGGGCTCTAAAAAACTATAACCCAATTCGAAAAGGTGTTTGAACTTACAATTGGACAAAAGGACAGTGGCTTCATCCGATGAGGCATCCTCGCCATTGTTGCAAGTATTGGATGTGCTAGAGGTGGTGTTGAGGGTCCTCGCGCAGATGCGAGAGTCGTGGGTGTTGGAGGTTCTGCCAGCGGTACCGCCATGGTTGCTAGAGGAGACCGAACAGTGGGCAGGCCCCCGCTCGAGGAAGAGCATGCCACGGCTAATGCGAAAATCCTGGCGGGACCTCCATCTCCTTCTTGATCCAGTTCCTCCCGTCGCCATGATGGCCGCTTTGCTCGATGTGTACCCCGCATGGGGGGTGGGAATTTTCCTATTTGGAGCCGAGACGACAGAATCCTCCCATTGTTGCACTCATGCTCACCATAGGCCGGGGTGCAAAGGGGCGGCCAATATAACACTAGCACCATGGCCAGGTCAATAAGCACCGCTGCGTCATAGAGCCCACCGGCTTTCTACTCGTGGACCATTAGCGCACTCCTTGTAGCCCGCCAGGGAGAAAGCTTGGTCGAGTTAGCAAGCACGGGAGGGTTCAGATTCGGTGACATAGAGATTGATGCGGTGGTTGATGTGACGTGAGAGTGGTGAGGGTCGGCGAGAAAGAGGAGGGGTTGTGATAGTCAAGTCGCGTTGAGTGTGTTTAGGGAGTTTACTGGGCGTCTCCCACGCTTCCCCAACGTTGCATGTGGCTTGCAGCTTTGCCCTCGAACGGGCTAGGATCCACGGAAATTGTCGATCCGACAGTTCCTCCTAGGCAGGCCCGAAGGTGCTTTAAGACTCACGTTGGACACAACGTGGAGAGACCCCAAGCAACCGATCGGGTCCATTTTTTTCTCTCGAGGGCCTGGTTAGAAGTGATGTTGTTACCAAACGCGCCCCAAAGCTTGGAACATCGCGTTTCGGGGAGTTACATACAAGTTGAAATGATGTATGCAAGCCCTTTTATGTGTAGTGTTTTTATTTACTCTCTTAGGTGTTTCATAGTGGATTTGTGTAATGTTGTAGAATTCATATTTCATACCGCATCCACGCCAAATTAGTTGTTGTAGTTTTTGTCATATTTGGTCTAGATGACATGTTTTGGTGTGTAGGTTCACTTATTTTGAAGAAAAAAATATAACAACTAATTTAGGACTGGGAGTACTCTATATTATGTCAAACCGAGTGATCTTGGACTTTTAATTAAAAATAGATACACCTTATTTCTTAAACAAAGGCCAGGTGAGCAGCATCACGATCGGCTTGCAGACGAGGACGGAGGTCGCGAGGATCATGGTGGTGGGAAGAACGGCCGCAAAGTGGGAGAGGGGAGGACGTTGTGCGGTAGGTGGGAAATATTGGAGAAGAGAGAGTGTCGGGGATATGAAAAATGGGTATATCCACAATGGTGATTTATACCGGAAAGCCTGGGTGGCCCACAAAGGTGGTCCAGCATATGGCTTCACCGGGTGGCCACCTAGTTGCTGATGGACCAAGGTCGAGATCCAGCCCGGACTACGCAAGGTGCCGTTCATAAACCAGCTTGGGCTAGATGGAAACGTGATGGACAAGATACCCATGTCATGCAAGATTAGGACTTGTGTTAGATTGCTACTATGAATCTCCCCTGTAACCCCAGGCCTGCGCTTATTTATAAATTTTCCTATGGGAGCCTTAGGGCATAATAGAACACACCTCGTTGTAATCATGCACTTGTTGTGCTTATAGTAGATTACAACATGAAGTAGGATCTCGCCACCGTTGTGAGATCTGTACATGGGTAATTCGTGTCTCCCTACCCCAGACGCTCCACGCCTTGAGGTACCCCCTCATGGCATATTTAACTATTTATCGACAATAGGACAACATAGAAAGAGGTTCAGTGGGTAGGTGGCTTTTCTTCACACTTACTAGTGGGCCTGCTATGGAGTGCCGCTCGTAAAGCTTCTGCCCAATGCCCCTAACAGACCCCAATGCATAGGGGTAGTGTGGAGGGTGTTAGAGATTTTTTTTAGGGAAATCCAACTCAGCTCACAGATGCATATGCACTCGTTGTGTGAAAAATATTTTAAAGTGTCAAAAAACATGTATATCTAGACATTCTACGTTCACACACAAGGTTTCGGGAAAAAGAAATATTTTTTGTGTCTCATGTAAAAAAGATAAATTTTAATGCTCCAACACGATTACGCATAGGACATTTTTTTTTGTATTTTCATGCATGCATATAAAACGTTGTTTTCCCAAGAAAATTTGTGTACGAACATAGAATGTTAGGATGTACACATGAAATTTTATTTTGTGATTTTTTTAACATTTTAAAATTTATTTTTTTAATTATTTTTATAATAGATGCATATGAGCACCTATGAGCTAAAACGCCACCTCCATTTTTTTAGGCCTATCAAGATAAAACTACTTTACGAGAGGCTTAGTTGTGTGTGGTTTTATGTCCAGTACCCTCTACAGCCCTTTGGGAAGGGCCAGGGGAAGGTGTGACCGGAAATGCTATAATTGTGTGTGAGAGTCTCAAAGAACGTGCAGTCATTTGTTTGTTGGTTGATTTTACATAACGAACTTGAGGTCCATTTTGACAAATGCGCTATATTGTGTGTCATATCATCTTGTTCACTCTACTGTATTTACCGCGTATGTTATATTCGATGAGTGTTCCACCTAAGACTAGACCTGGAGCCCTGCTCTAGTGCTCCCCCCTAACCGATGGTGAAGGGTTATAGTTGTTTTTTTTTTCGTTTTCCTACCATAGGCTTGCTGAAATTCACATCCAGCCCACATATACCCGTTCATACACATATAACATCAATATGCCGCGTTAGAAAAAAGAAGTCACGTGAACAGGTAACCATCCCAGATGCCTAACTACCGTCCCACGTCGTGCATGCTAGGTTTTGAAACCTGCTGGCTGCGTACACATTCCCTGGGATCCGACGACGGTGCCGCTGACAGAATCGCTACGCTGGCAGGGATCCTGGTATTTCAGGGTGCTACGTGTGCCGGGCGTCTCCGCCATAGCCGATGATATCGTTGGCTGCTCCAGATCCGCCAGTCCATCGACGGAGGGTACCCTCTATTCCCGGCGAGGCTATGGTTAGGGTCCCCGCTCGATCCTATCAACGTGTTGGGACGGTCAGGTTCTGATGCTCGTGTGCGTGGGCTTCTTTCTCCGGCGAATCGGCCAGCGTGGTGGGGTAGGCGTTGTACACCATACGGTTTGTAGTAGTGCACCATACGTATAGAAAAAAGATCGTATAAGACAACGCAGGCCATATGAATCACTAGAGGGTCGTACATACATGTCAGATTTTTAAATTATACGATCATGTCCCCGCTTACGAAGGGGTATGGAAAGATTTCTACTGTTTTTTTTTTGTGCGGGCAGAATTTTGGCAAGGGGGGAGCACCGGAGCGGAAGGCCTAGACCTGGACATATAGGATTTGGCATAGGTGTACAATTGTTTTGTAGCCATTGCATCATAGAATTACACGCGTATCCATGTCGTTCTCAAAACAATCGGAGTGTTCTCATAGTTAGCAACGGAGGGAACAGAAGCACTCAGATCGTGCAATTAGCCACATCGAGGTGTGCAGCATGCATGGACAAAAACTGCAGCGAAAACGCTCTCAAGCACCCCCGGAACTTGTATCAAAAAGATCCGTCAGGTTGTCCCTGGCCTAAAGGCACGTCCGGCCGTTGGCAAACTCCGTCGGAACCTAGTCAAAGTGTAGCGATGGCTCACAGCTTGCCCGCACACTAGACTACGAGTACTAAGCACAACCTTGCTACGGAAAGTGACTGGCAAGCCACATCACTCGTTTTTCTTCTCTTCTCTGTCTGCATCTCTTTCTTTTTCTTGTGTTTAGAGTAAGCGTTGATGTCATTAGAGATTGACAGTCCCGTACATGCGGTTCCCATATAAATTGCCTCGGCCTCTTCTTGTTGCCACTACATAGTTTCTATCTTGTTCTCCCCGCCCTTGCAGTTACACTAGAATATACTACCAGCTAGAGGTGGAGAGCATGGAGGTCTCGACCATGGAGGAAGCCCTCCCGGAGCCGAGGAAGAAGGGTGGACTCAGAACTATACCCTTCATCATCTGTAAGCAGAGCCTGCATCGATCGATCACCTCAATTTCCCTTTCTCTGCCGCAATTCGCTGCTCCGTGCATGGAATTCATTTTCTCTTAACCTTGCCAATCATGGGACCCTGCCTGAATCTCTTCCCTCAGCGAACGAGATCTTCGAGAAGGTGGCGTCGTTCGGGCTGCACCCCAACATGATCCTCTACCTGACCACGCGGTACCAAATGACGGCGGCCGACGGCGCCATGGTGATCTACCTCTGGGGCGCCCTGAGCAACTTCCTGCCCATCTCCGGCGCCGTGCTCGCCGACGTTTACCTCGGCCGATTCCGCGTCATCGCCCTCGGAAGCATCGTCAGCCTCTGCGTAAGCACACTGAATTAACGTCATTCGTCGCGTTCATCACACATGCACCTTGATCGGTTGATCGATCGCCAATCTTTGTTGGTACGTGTTCGTTGCGCAGGGGATGTGCGTGCTGTTGCTGACGGCGATTCTGCCGGTGTACAAGAAGACCTCGGAGTGCGCGGCGGACCCGCGGGAATGCACGCGGCTGCCGAGCCAGCTGCCGCTGCTGTTCACGTCGCTCATGCTCATGTCCGTCGGGGCGGGCGGCATCCGGCCGTGCACGCTGGCGTTCGGGGCGGACCAGCTGGACAAGAAGGACAACAGCGTCAAGAACGTGCGCATACTGCAGACCTTCTTCAACTGGTACTACACCGTGCTGGGGCTCTCCGTCGTCTTCGCCGCGCTCGTCATCGTCTACATACAGGACAACAAGGGGTGGGTCATCGGCTACTCCATCCCCGTCGGGCTCATGCTCATCGCGCTTACGCTCTTCCTCCTCGGCTCGCCCTTCTACCTCAAGGCGGACGCCGACAGGAGCGTTCTCGTGAGCATCGTGCAGGTGCTCGTCGCCAGCTACAAGAACCGGGGCGAGATGCTGCCGCCGGAGACCGCCGACGCGTCGGGCTTCCACAACAAGGCTGGCTCCAGGCCCAGAGTCCCCACGACCATGCTCAGGTCCATGAACCGGGCGTGCGTGCTGAGGAATCCGAGCAAGGAGCTCAACGCCGACGGCTCGGCGTGTGACCCGTGGAGGCTGTGCACAGTGCAGCAGGTGGAGGACGCCAAGGCCGTCATCCGCGTGCTTCCGATATGGTCGACGGGGATCATACCTGGCGTGATCGTCGGCCAGCAGATGTTCCCCGTGCTGCAGGCCAGCACGATGGAGCGGCGGATGGGCGGCGTGACCGTCCCCGCTGGGTCCTTCGGCGTCTTCGCCATCCTCACGCTAACCGTGTGGGTGGCCTTCTACGACCGCGTGCTCGTCCGGCCCCTCTCGCGGCTCACCGGCCAGGCGCGCGGGCTCAGCCTGCGGCAGCGCATGGGCGCCGGGATCGCGCTCTTCGTCGTGGCCATGGTCGTGGCCGCGCGCACCGAGGGTCTCCGCCGCGCCGTGGCCATCGCGGAGGGCTTCCAGGACACCGGGCACGCGGTGGTGCGCATGTCGGCGATGCGCCTCGTGCCGCAGCACTGCCTCGCGGGCCTGGCCGAGGCGCTGAACCTGATCGGGCAGCTCGAATTCTACTACTCCGAGTTCCCCAAGACCATGTCCAGCATCGGGGTGTCGCTGCTCGCACTCGGCATGGGCGTCGGCGCCGTGTTGGGCACCGCCATCGTGGGGATCCTCAACAGGGCCACGGCGAGGGACGGGCGCGACAGCTGGTTATCCAGCAACCTCAACAGGGGCCACTACGACTACTATTACCTGCTACTCGCGGCGCTGTCCGTGGCTAACTTGATGTACTTCATCTGGTGTGGCTGGGCGTACGGCGACGAGGGGCAGAACAGAGTGATGGCGGCCGAGCTGGAGGACGAGGAAGAGACCAAGCAAGAACAACAGAAGTGATCTTTTTCTATAAAAAAAACAACAGAAGTGATAGGCAAGGAATTCGCCGGGCAGCGTGCATGTTGAGCTCGCGCCTTTCACGCTTTGCGAATTACTGATTTGTGATATACTCCCTCGCAATTTCGCTGAGTAGATGTGCTACCACTCGTGTAAAAATGAAGGATGCAGCCATAGATATCATCTTTATGGACGTGTTTGGTTGCTTGCATGGATTTTTCACCAACAATCCTAGACCTACAGAATGCCCTTACGGGCTGACGTGGTGGCTGGTGTTTGATCCTGATTTTTTTCATTCCTGAAATTGTGGAGCACGTCCTGATCTGCTGTACCTTGAGGTGATGGTCATACTTGGCCTATGTGTGCGTTTAAGTTCATAGCAACTTCTGCATCACGTTTGGTTGTACTTGGGCACACTCACAGAAACCAAAGCCTATTGTTGGTAGCAGAAACTAAACATGTAGTTTGATTGTGAGCAAAACTGTGTGGTGTGATAAACTCTTCTTCGAGTGGTGAGGCTACCAGTTCATTTGTGCACAATTAAGCAGCAATAACATGACTAAATTAGAGAAGGTACTATATTAAACCAGTATACATTATAACAGAAGCATAGACGGTACCGGAAATTCAATTCGGCTCCCGGGTGCGTATGCTCCCTCTACCAACAAAATATATTTTGAAGTGTGGAAAAATTTTGATAAAAAATTCTACATGTCCATCTCCATAATAAATGTGTATGCGTCAAGTTTCACAAAAAAATAATATTTTTTGTGGCCTATGTAAAAAAGAGAAAACTTATCCAGGGAAAAGCATTGTTTTCAGCACTGAATTTTGTCTTTTTTGCACATGTCACGTGATAAGTTCATTTTTTATGAAACAACTTTGTGAGCGCGTAGCACGTGAAGATGTACGTGGGAATTTTTTGTTTCAATTTTTTTGAAATTTAAAATATGTGTAACATGCATTTCAAAATATAGGGAGCATATGCTCTCATGTTCCAAAACACCACTCCCAGGCGATACTGCTTAGTTCACATCGCACATGATTGTTTACACGACATACGGTTGTTCACACGAGACACGTACTTACAAGACATACAAATAATCATTATCAAGTAGATCAGCAAAATCCATCACTCGTCGATAATTGTAAAGGCTAGATGGTGTTGGAGCACTTTTTGACCACCTCAGTCATGAGTAGTCAAAGATGTTTACCTTGTAGATATCTCCAATAAGGACCTTAAAGGTCAGGAAGTAGCTAGTCTTGATCTGGTCAGCAATCCAAGCTCTCAAAAACCTCCTTCAAAGTCATACAAGTACCATCTCTGAAAATGACAACCTAAATGAAATAGCATACGTAATTGTGATTATAAGTCGACAACCATATTACATGTACTAAAAGGAGGTACGACAATCTTCAGAACAATCCATTCAGAAATATACCTCATCAGGTTCTTTTCTCAATTTGGACTTTATGAACCTCAGCAAATGTTTTTGATTCATGCATGCTGAGTAGTGAACATGAGTGTCAACCTTCCTAACATTGTAAAAATCACGATGTGGTGCAGTTTTCTGGGCAAGAAACTCCCTGTCCGCATTTAACATCAGATGAAATTTGAACTTCTGCAAAGAATAAAAATATACATTACACAGAAAACCGAATGGAGAGCTTCAAATGATTTCGCTGAATTATGAAGACCACAAGATATTTGACTACATGATTACATGGAAAAGCATGGCCAACCTTGATCCATGGCAACCTTAATATTTACATACTTCAGCCTCACCATCCAACTAGATCTGCTGTTCATCCTCAGAATGATGGTCCTTGCCTCTTTGGGATGATGCCAAGGTAGGAACAGAAGCCGTCAAGGATTGGAAACAAATCAAACGGTGACTTGACATGGAAGCACGCCTTTTTACAGAAAAGTACGCAATTGTCTGACTAGTGTGCAAGTTGTCCGATCACAAAAGATGTAGCTCGCTCATTCTGTTGCAGGGATTTAGCCATGAGTATATCAACCTGGGCTAGGGTTGCCAGCATTTTTTCCTCGCTAAGATTTCTCTTGCCAAGGCGATGTTGTCGAGCGGCGTGTTAGCTACATAATTGTTGGCACTATCTTGACGGATTTCAATGATTCTGGATGAACTTGCGCCTTCTTACGCCATGTGGAATAGGCGGTGTGTCAGATCATGATCTTGTATTGCATGCTGTCTTTGTAGGTACTAGTCCAGCTCGGTATGAAGCCTCTTAGGGCGCGTTTGGTAGCCTGGCCTCGCCTTGGCTCGCATCAGGCCAATAATTTTTGGCATGTTTGGTTCCCTAGCCTCGCCCGCGTTCTTGCACGAACCAGATATTAAAGCACCCTCGAGCCAGGCCCTGGAGGAAAGCCCGGTTCGGCCGTTTCTAGCGAGCCACCCTCGTCTCCGCAAAACTCGACAACGCCGCGTTCCCGCAGAGTCACCGCGGGAGATGGCGTGAGCTGGAGCGGGACGGCGAAATCTCGGCGGGATGAATTCGGTCACCGCGCTCCAAATTTCGCCACTGTATATAGGAGCGGCTCTCTCACCGCCAAATCCAAATCCCCCATTTCGAGCTCATCCAACCCTTCCCGATCTAGCGACATGGCTAGCTCTTCCTCACCCGCCCAGTCGGCGAGGCTTGCGGTGGCAACGGTGGTTGTGGCGGCGGCTATTGGCCGAGGATGGTCGTCTTCTTCCTCTGCATCGATGACTTCGGTTGTGGTAAGCTTCTGCAAACTCTAGCCTTAGATCTAGATCTTTTGGGTACACAGGGGGGTCTGAACGAATCCATTGTAGGTCATTCCTTCGTTGCCAGTCGAGGTTGTCGAGATTGTCCAGGTTGCATCCGACTCTTCCACAGGGACGGTTGCCGTCGTTGCATCCGACTCTTCCACAGGGACGGTTGTGCTGCCTGCATCTTCGTAGGGTCCTCTGCTTCCCCAACCTCGGTGATGCGTGTAGCTCCTCTCACTGTAAGGCCGCTCTTTCTTTTCTCGTACTTCATTGATGTGGTACTGCTTAAGGATGTGAATGTGGTAGTGGTAGTCCATTGATATGATTCTGCTTAAAGATGTGGATGTTGTAGTGGTAGTTTATTGATGTGCTACTGCTTAAGGATGTGGATGTGGTAGTTCATTCATGTGCTAGTGCTTAAGGATGTGGATGTGGTAGTGGTAGTTCATTCATGTGCTAGTGCTTAAGGATGTGGATGTGGTAGCGGTAGTTCATTGATATGCTACTGTTTGTCATGTAGGCGATCATACCATTGGGTTCTCCTGACCTTTCTGCTCCTACTATCAATACTCACCCTTGTCTGATTTCAAGCAAACCTGCCATGGTTTGGAGACCTAAGCTATCATAGTTTATGCTCAACTGTTTGGTTCGGCTCGTCCATAGCGGCGTATGTTTTAACCTGGGTTCAAAGAGGAGCAGATGAAGAAGGTAGCTGATGATGTTCTTACATTCATTGGCTTACATGTGACCAGTCGTCAGATCTACAACCACATCAGAAACTGGAGGATGAAGTGGAGCGTCATACTGAAGATGAAATCCGATCGCACTCTCGACTGGAACGAAGATGGTTGCTGCTTCTATGCTGAAGATGAAGAGACGGTGTTGGAGTACATTGAGGTAGTAAGCTTCATTGAGTTACTTCATAGATATGAAAGTATGTCAACGTCATACGCACTAACTTGTGTTCCTTCTGGATTGCAGCGCTAACCGAGGCATTATCAGTACGTCGGGACCTCGATCACGAACTATGCTCAGATGAAGACGATATTCACGCCCCGGTTTGTCTGCAAGGTGCAGCTATTCCAACCTAACTTGTTGGTCAGGAAATCGACTTCATTGTTGACAACAAAGAAGAGTATGCCGAGTATCATAAGCTACAGCCAGCGGAGAGGAGGTGTTGGCTTAGGACCTAGCTACGCAAGCAGTTTCCTGCTTAGTGCTTCTGCTTCCTTCGTCGTGATGTGCTGATTTTGGGAGGTGCTCATGTCCCTCCATTAGCTAGGACTTGCTTGAACCTAATTCCCGATTTGTAATGATGAACTTGTTCGAGGTGGTATATACTAACCCCTCGTGTGATGAACCTGTGATGTATCACGAAGTATATTTGCTTCGCTCGTGATGCATCGTCCAGTAGGGTAAGTAATTTTTGTGTATTAGCATCAACTTTTGATGAACTGAATCTAGCTGAATGTGTTGTTATTTAGTTAGCAGTACAGGGTAAACTTGATGTCTACGGGAGCTTCTATTCTTGTAGACAGTGTTGGGCCTCCAAGAGCAGAGGTTTGTAGAACAGCAGCAAGTTTCCCTTAAGTGGATACCCAAGGTTTATCGAACTCAGGGAGGAAGAGGTCAAAGATATCCCTCTCATGCAACCCTGCAACCACAAAGCAAGAAGTCTCTTGTGTCCCCAACACACCTAATAGGTGCACTAGTTCGGCGAAGAGATAGTGAAATACAGGTGGTATGAATAAGTAGTAGCAACGGCGAGAAAAGTGCTCTGCCCGGGACGAGTAAACAAGCGGTAGTAACGCAGCGGTAGTAACGCAGCAGGTAGTAACGCAGGTGAAACAGTAACAAGCGGTAGTAACTCAGCGGTATTTAGGAACAAGGCCTAGGGATTACACTTTCACTAGTGGACACTCTCAACATTGATCACATAACAGAATAGATAAATGCATACTCTACACTTTTGTTGGATGATGAACACATTGCGTAGGATTACACGAACCCTCGATGCCGGAGTTAACAAGCTCCACAATAATGCTCATATTTTAGTAACCTTTAGTGTAAGATAGATCAATAGACTAAACCAAGTACTAGCATAGCATGCACACTCGTCACCTTCATGCATATGTAGGAGGAATAGATCACATCAATATTATCATAGCAATAGTTAACTTCGCAATCTACAAGAGATCATGATCATAGCATAAACCAAGTACTAACACGGTGCACGCACTGTCACCTTTGCACACGTGCAGGAGGAATAAACTACTTTAATAACAAATCACTAGAGTAGCACATAGATAAATTGTGATACAAACTCATATGAATCTCAATCATGTAAAGCAGCTCATGAGATCATTACATTGAAGTACATGGAAGAGAGATGAACCACATAGCTACCGGTACAGCCCCGAGCCTCGATGGAGAACTACTCCCTCCTCATGGGAGCAGCAGCGGTGATGAAGATGGCGGTGGAGATGGCAGCGGTGTCGATGGAGAAGCCTTCGGGGGCACTTCCCCGCTCCGGCAGGGTGCCGGAACGAGTTCTGTCCCCCGAATTGGAGTTTCGTGACGGTGGCGGCGCCCACGGAGTCTTTCCGGAGTTTCGTCAATTGGTATCGGGTTTTCTGATCCGGGGGCTTTTTATAGGCGGAGAGGCGGCGCAGGAAGGTCGAAGGGGGGGTCCACACCCTAGGGGGGCGCGCCCCCCCCTTGGCCGCGCCGGGGTAGGGTTTGGTGGCCCTGCCTCCCTTCTCTGGCGGTTCTCGTGTGTTCTGGAGGCTTCCGGGTAAAATAGGAACCTGGGCGTTGATTTCGTCCGATTCCGAGAATATTTCGTTACTAGGATTTCTGAAACAAAAAACAGCAGAAAACGGAACGGCACTTCGGCATCTTGTTAATAGGTTAGTTCCAGAAAATGCACGAATATGACATAAAGTGTGCATAAAACATGTAGATAACATCAATAATGTGGCATGAAACACAAGAAATTATCGATACGTTGGAGACGTATCAGCATCCCCAAGCTTAGTTACTGCTCGTCCCGAGCGAGGTAAAACGATAACAAAGATAATTTCCGGAGTGACATGCCATCATAACCTTGATCATACTATTTGTACAGCATATGTAGTGAATGCAGCGATCAAAACAATGTATATGACATGGGTAAACAACTGAATCATAAAGCAAAGACTTTTCATGAATAGCACTTCAAGACAAGCATCAACAAGTCTTGCATAAAGGTTAACTCATAAAGAAATAATTCAAAGTAGAGGCATTGAAGCAACACAAAAGAAGATTAAGTTTCAGCGGTTGCTTTCAACTTATAACATGTATATCTCATGGATAATTGTCAATCCAAAGCAATATAACAAATGCAATAAGCAAGTATGTAAGAATCAATGCAAAGTTCACACAAGTGTTTGCTTCTTGAGGTGGAGAGAGGTAGGTGAACTGACTCAACATAAAAGTAAAAGAATGGTCCTTCAAAGAGGAAAGCATCGATTGCTATATTTGTGCTAGAGCTTTGATTTTGAAAACATAAAGAGAGCATAAAAATAAAGTTTTGAGAGGTGTATGTTGTTGTCAACGAATGGTAGCGGGTACTCTAACCCCCTTGCCGGGCAAACCTTCAAAGAGCGGCTCCCATTTTATTTTATTTTTGGGTGGCACTCCTTCCAACCTTTCTTTCACAAACCATGGCTAACCGAATCCTCGGGTGCCTGCCAACAATCTCATACCATGAAGGAGTGCCTTTTTATTTTAGTTTTATTATGATGACACTCCTCCCAACCTTTGCTTACACAAGCCATGGCTAACCGAATCCTTCGGGTGCCGTCCAACAATCACATACCATGGAGGAGTGTCTATTTTTGTTAATTAATTTGGGACTGGGAATCCCATTGCCAGCTCTTTTTGCAAAATTATTGGATAAGCGGATGAAGCCACTAGTCCATTGGTGAAAGTTGCCCAACAAGATTGAAAGATAAACACCACATACTTCCTCATGAGCTATAAAACATTGACACAAATAAGAGGTAATAAATTTTGAATTGTTTAAAGGTAGCACTCAAGCAATTTACTTTGGAATGGCAGGAAATACCATGTAGTAGGTAGGTATGGTGGACACAAATGGCATAGTGTTGTTTGGCTCAAGGATTTGGATGCATGAGAAGTATTCCCTCTCGATACAAGGTTTAGGCTAGCAAGGTTGTTTGAAACAAACACAAGTATGAACTAGTACAGCAAAACTCACATAAAAGACATATTACAAGTATTATAAGACTATACATCGTCTTCCTTGTTGTTCAAACACCTTACTAGAAATTATCTAGACCTTAGAGAGACCAATTATGCAAACCAAATTTTAGCATGCTCTATGTATTTCTTCACTAATAGGTGCAAAGTATATGATGCAAGAGCTTAAACATGAGCACAACAATTGCCAAGTATCACATTATCCAAGACATTATAGCAATTACTACATGTATCATTTTCCAATTCCAACCATATAACAATTTAACGAAGAGGAAACTTCGCCATGAATATTATGAGCTAAGAACACATGTGTTCATTTGAACCAGCGGAGCGTGTCTCTCTCCAACACAAGCATGATGTAATCCAATTTATTCAAACACAAACAAAAATAGAAACAAACAAACGGACGCTCCAAGTAAAGTACATAAGATGTGGCCGAATAAAAATGTAGTTTAGGGGAGGAACCTGATAATGTTGTCGATGAAGAAGGGGATGCCTTGGGCATCCCCAAGCTTAGACGCTTGAGTCTTCTTGATATATGCAGGGTGAACCACCGGGTGCATCCCCAAGCTTAGAGCTTTCACTCTCCTTGATCATAGTATATCATCCTCCTCTCTTGACCCTTGAAAACTTCCTCCACACCAAACTCGAAACAACTCATTAGAGGGTTAGTGGACAATAAAAATTCACATGTTCAGAGGTGACACAATCATTCTTAACACTTCTGGACATTGCATAAAGCTACTGGACATTAATGGATCAAAGAAATTCATCCAACATAGCAAAAGAGGCAATGCGAAATAAAAGGCAGAATCTGTCAAAACAGAACAGTCCGTAAAGATGGATTT
This sequence comes from Lolium rigidum, assembly GCF_022539505.1. NCBI lineage: Eukaryota > Viridiplantae > Streptophyta > Magnoliopsida > Poales > Poaceae > Lolium > Lolium rigidum. The sequence continues at coordinate 113,639,180 of NC_061513.1, read as the reverse complement.
TATTAGGCCACCAGACCTGCTCAAACGAAAATTCTCAAATTGAATGAAAGTTGCGTACATATCTGAGGATCACTCACGTAAATTGGCATAATTTTCTGAGTTACCTACAGAGAATTTTACCCAGATTCGTGACAGCAAAGAAATCTGTTTCTGCGCAGTAATCCAAATCTAGTACTTACTTTACTATCAAAGACTTTACTTGGCACAACAAAACACAAAACTAAGATAAGGAGAGGTTGCTACAGTAGTAAACAACTTCCAAGACACAAATATAAAACAAAGTACTGTAGCAAAATAACACATGGGTTATCTCCCAAGAAGTTCTTTTCTTTATAGCCATTAAGATGGGCTCAGCAGTTTTAATGATGCACTCACAAGAGATAGTATGTAAAGAAAAAGAGAGCATCAAGAGGCAAATTCAAAACACATTTAAGTCTAACATGCTTCCTATGCATAGGAATCTTGTAAATAAACAAGTTCATGAAGAGCAAAGTAACAAGCATAGGAAGATAAAACAAGTGTAGCTTGAAAAATTTCAGCACATAGAGAGGTGTTTTAGTAACATGAAAATTTCTACAACCATATTTTCCTCTCTCATAATAACTTTCAGTAGCATCATGAGCAAACTCAACAATATAACTATCACATAAAGCATTCTTATCATGAGTCTCATGCATAAAATTATTACTCTCCACATAAGCATAATCAATTTTATTAGTTGTAGTGGGAGCAAATTCAACAAAGTAGCTATCATTATTATTCTCATCAAGTGTAGGAGGCATAGTATAATCACAACAAAATTTACTCTCAGCAGTAAGTGGCATTAAAGGACCACTATCATTATCATCATCAGAAATAGGAGGCAAAGTATCACCAAAGAAAAAATTTTCCTCAATGCTTGGGGGACTAAAAATATCATGCAAACCAGCTTCCCCAAGCTTAGAACTTTCTATATTATTTTCAACAATGGTGTTCGAAACGTTCATACTAATATTACTACCAGCATGCAAAGAAGATTTCATAGATTTTTTAATTTTCGCATCAAACAATCCATGTTTTAAATCAGGAAATAGAATAAGAAGCTCACTCTTGTACATTATGCCAAACTAGTGTAAACAAGAAACAACAAGATGCAATTGCAGGATCTAAAGGAAATAGCTTTGAGCACACACACAACGGCGCCGAGAAAAATACTTTACCCGAGACCGTAGTATGAGTGCCTTTTTACCTTTCCTCCCGGCAACGGCGCCAGGAAAAGTGCTTGATGTCTACGGGAGCTTCTATTCTTGTAGACAGTGTTGGGCCTCCAAGAGCGAGAGGTTTGTAGAACAGCAGCAAGTTTCCCTTAAGTGGATACCCAAGGTTTATCGAACTCGGGGAGGAAGAGGTCAAAGATATCCCTCTCATGCAACCCTGCAACCACAAAGCAAGAAGTCTCTTGTGTCCCCAACACACCTAATAGGTGCACTAGTTCGGCGAAGAGATAGTGAAATACGGGTGGTATGAATAAGTAGTAGCAACGGCGGAAAAGTGCTACGCCGGGACGAGTAAACAAGCAGTAGTAACGCAGCGGTAGTAACGCAGTGAAACGATAACAAGCGATAGTAACTCAGCGGTATTTAGGAACAAGGCCTAGGGATTACACTTTCACTAGTGGACACTCTCAACATTGATCACATAACGAGAATAGATAAATGCATACTCTACACTTTTGTTGGATGATGAACACATTGCGTAGGATTACACGAACCCTCGATGCCGGAGTTAACAAGCTCCACAATAATGCTCATATTTTAGTAACCTTTAGTGTAAGATAGATCAATAGACTAAACCAAGTACTAGCATAGCATGCACACCTTGTCACCTTCATGCATATGTAGGAGGAATAGATCACATCAATATTATCATAGCAATAGTTAACTTCGCAATCTACAAGAGATCATGATCATAGCATAAACCAAGTACTAACACGGTGCACGCACTGTCACCTTTGCACACGTGCAGGAGGAATAAACTACTTTAATAACAAATCACTAGAGTAGCACATAGATAAATTGTGATACAAACTCATATGAATCTCAATCATGTAAAGCAGCTCATGAGATCATTACATTGAAGTACATGGAAGAGAGATGAACCACATAGCTACCGGTACAGCCCCAAGCCTCGATGGAGAACTACTCCCTCCTCATGGGAGCAGCAGCGGTGATGAAGATGGCGGTGGAGATGGCAGCGGTGTCGATGGAGAAGCCTTCCGGGGGCACTTCCCCGCTCCGGCAGGGTGCCGGAACAGAGTTCTGTCCCTCGAATTGGAGTTTCGTGACGGTGGCGGCGCCCCTAGAGTCTTTCTGGAGTTTCGTCAATTGGTATCGGGTTTTCTGATCCAGGGGCTTTTTATAGGCGGAGAGGCGGCGCAGGAAGGTCGAAGGGGGGTCCACACCCTAGGGGGCGCCCCCCCCCCCTTGGCCGCGCCGGGGTAGGGTTTGGTGGCCCTGCCTCCCTTCTCTGGCGGTTCTCGTGTGTTCTGGAGGCTTCCGGGTAAAATAGGAACACGGGCGTTGATTTCGTACGATTCCGAGAATATTTCGTTACTAGGATTTCGAAACCAAAAACAGCAGAAAACGAGAACCGGCACTTCGGCATCTTGTTAATAGGTTAGTTCCAGAAAATGCACGAATATGACATAAAGTGTGCATAAAACATGTAGATAACATCAATAATGTGGCATGGAACACAAGAAATTATCGATACGTTGGAGACGTATCAAAACTCACCACTCTAAGGGAAGGGGTTACCATAGCACGATCAAAGTTGTAACTAAACAGGGTGTGGGCTGCACAAGCAGGGCCTAAAGTCATCTGTGCAGGTATCCAAACAAATGGGGGTTGGCTTCCCTCTCTGTTGTAGAAAAGGGCGCCCAGGCTAATAAACGACACACGTTTTATGGCCCACATGGCCCGTTCGCGACGCGCAGGTGCGCCCATATCACTGGCGAGTGGTGCACAAATTAGGCCCAAGCAACCAAACGCGCCCTTAAAGGCCGACATTGCGTTGTCGATTTTGTTGAGCGTTTTGTCGACTCTAACACTCTTCTCGGCAAGATCTTATGCTTTCTATACCATGAACCTTCTCGTCTCCTCCAGCCTAGTTGGGTCAGATTCCATAATCGACTGGTGGAGGAATTAAAGTTTATGGACGTCAAAGATGTTGACCAATTTGTGATGGGATTCGTAGCATAGAAAACAAAAAGTTTCCTACCGCAAGAACGAAACACAAGCCAAGATCTAATCTAGAAGACGGTAGCAACGAGGGGATCACGAGACTAACCCTTGAAGATTTCCAAAGCCTACGAGATTAGATCTCGTTGTTGCAGAAGATGATCACTTGCCGCTTTCAAAAGCGCGTAGAAGATCTTGACGGTGCCACAATCGGGCAGCACCTCCGTACTCGGTCACACGTACGGTGTTGATGAAGATTACTGATGACCCACAAGTATAGGGGGTGTATCGCGGTATCTTCGATAAGTAAGAATGTCGATCCCAACGAGGAGCAGAAGGTGTTGACAAGCAGTTTCGATGAAGGATTCACTGTAAATGCTCACAGACAGGTATTCAGGGGGTTTTGATGTAACAGATGAATAAAGTACGAGTAAGTAAAATGCGAGAGAAATAATTGCAGCGAGTGGCCCAATCCTTTTTAGCACAAAGGACAAGCCGGTTTGTTTACTTATAATGACCAAACGTTCTCGAGGACACATGGGGTTTTAGTCTAGTGCTTTCGCTACATACAGTTGATTAATCTTCATTGTTTTGATAAGTGTTGTGTGGGTGAACCTATGCTAATGTACCGCCCTTCCTAGGACTAATACATACTTGTGATTATACCCCTTGCAAGCATCCGCAACTACAAGAAAGTAATTAAGATAAATCTAACCACAGCCTTAAACTCTGAGATCCTGCGATCCCTCCTGCATCGATATACCAACGGGGGTTTAGGTTTCTGTCACTCCGGCAACCCCGCAATTGGCAAACGAGTACAAGATGCATTCCCCTAGGCCCATAAATAGTGAAGTGTCGTGTAGTCGACGTTCACACGACACCACTAGAAGAATAACACCACAACTTAAATATCATAACATTGAATATTACTCAACCATAATTCACTACTAGCATTTAGACTTCACCCATGTCCTCAAGAACTAAACGAACTACTCACGAGACATCATATGGAACATGATCGGAGGTGATATGATGATGAATAACAATCTGAACATAAACCTTGGTTCAATGGTTTCACTCAATAGCATCAACAATAAGTAGAAATCGAGTATCGGGAGAGTTTCCCCTATCAAACAATCAAGATCAAACCCAAATTGCTACAGCGGTGACGATGTCCAGCGGTGGAGATGGCGGTGATGATGGTGGAGATGATGATGATGGTGATGGAGATGATGTCCAGCTCGATGGCGGTGACGATGGCGTCGATTTCCCCCTCCGGGAGGGAATTTCCCCGGCGGATTCCTGCCCGCCGGAGAGCTCTTTTCTCTCTGGTGTTCTCCGCCCCGCGAGGCGGCCGTAACCCTTCGTGAGGATTCCTCTGTGGCTTAGGTCTTCGGGACGAAGGGTTTCGCGAAGAAAGGAGGCGAAAGAGGCCGAGGGGCTCCACACCACATGGTGGCGCGGCCAGGCCATGGGCCGCGCCGCCCTATGGTGTGGGCCCACCATGGGTCCAGCTGGCTCCCCCTTCTGGCTTCCTCCGTCATCTGGAAAAATAGGATTTTTGGTAAAACTTCCTTCCACAGTTGATCTTCCGAAATATTGCATCCTGACGGTGCTTTTTCCAG
>NC_061513.1:113606427-113634237 GCF_022539505.1 Lolium rigidum | reverse complement strand
GGACCGTTAGGAACCGATGCTATTCGGCTCGTGTGACTGAAAAGGAAGCAGTCGAGTTGGCGGTGGTGGGTCTCGCATCACCGATCAAGGATGTGGCCTCCCAAGCAGACTACCCTTCGCTGGCGCATATGGTGCAGAAGCTATCGTTATATGAACAGCGCCACCCAGAGGTGTACTGTAATATCCCAGGTTTAGAGGCAATAAAATGAGAGAACACTAAAGTGTGCATTGCATTCATGCATAGAAAATCCGGGGAATTTTCGCGCTTTCAAATAAAACTTACCACATTAACTGAAGTTTCACTTGAATTTGCCTCTTGATGCTCTCTTTTGCTTCAAATGCTATTTCTTGCGAGTGCATCATTAAAACTGCTGAGCCCATCTTAACGGCTATAAAGAAAGAACTTCTTGGGAGATAACCCATGTGTTATTTTGCTACAGTACTTTGTTTTATATTTGTGTCTTGGAAGTTGTTTATTACTGTAGCAACCTCTCCTTATCTTAGTTTTGTGCTTTGTTGTGCCAAGTAAAGTCTTTGATAGTAAAGTGAATACTAGATTTGGATTACTGCGCAGTTTCAGATTTCGTTGCTGTCACGAATCTGGGTCTACCTCCTTGTAGGTAGCTCAGAAAATTAAGACAATTTACGTGCATGATCATCAGATATGTACGCAACTTTCATTCAATTTGGGTATTTTCATTTGAGCAAGTCTGGTGGCCTAATAAAATCCATCTTTACGGACTGTTCTGTTTTGACAGATTCTGCCTTTTTATTTCGCATTGCCTCTTTTGCTATGTTGGATGAATTTCTTTGATCCATTAATGTCCAAGTAGCTTTATGCAATGTCCAGAAGTGTTAAGAATGATTGTGTCACCTCTGAACATGTTAATTTTTATTGTGCACTAACCCTCTAATGAGTTGTTTCGAGTTTGGTGTGGAGGAAGTTTTCAAGGATCAAGAGAGGAGTATGATGCAATATGATCAAGGAGAGTGAAAGCTCTAAGCTTGGGGATGCCCCGGTGGTTCACCCCTGCATATTCTAAGAAGACTCAAGCGTCTAAGCTTGGGGATGCCCAAGGCATCCCCTTCTTCATCGACAACATTATCGGGTTCCTCCCCTGAAACTATATTTTTATTCTGCCACATCTTATGTACTTTACTTGGAGCGTCTGTGTGCTTTTGTTTTTGTTTTTGTTTGAATAAATGCTTGTATGGGAGAGAGACACGCTCCGCTGGTTCGTATGAACACATGTGTTCTTAGCTCATAATATTCATGGCGAAGGTTGAAACTGCTTCGTTAATTGTTATATGGTTGGAAACGGAAAATGATACATGTAGTAATTGGTAGAATGTCTTGGATAATTTGATATTTGGCAATTGTTGTGCTCATATTTAAGCTCTTGCATCATATACTTTGCACCCATTAATGAAGAAACACTTAGAGCTTGCTAATTTAGTTTGCATATTTGGTTTCTCTAGAGTCTACATAACATCTAGTATTGAGTTTTGAACAACAAGGAAGACGGTGTAGAGTCTTATAATGTTTACAATATGTCTTTTATGTGAGTTTTGCTGCACCGTTCATCCTTCTGTTTGTTTCAAATAACCTTGCTAGCCTAAACCTTGTATCGAGAGGGAATACTTCTCATGCATCCAAATACTTGAGCCAACCACTATGCCATTTGTGTCCACCATACCTACCTACTACATGGTATTTATCCGCCATTCCAAAGTAAATTGCTTGAGTGCTACCTTTAAAATTCCATCATTCACCTTTGCAATATATAGCTCATGGGACAAATAGCTTAAAAACTATTGTGGTATTGAATATGTACTTATGCACTTTATCTCTTATTAAGTTGCTTGTTGTGCGATAACCATGCTTCCGGGGACGCCATCAACTATTCTTTGTTGAATATCATGTGAGTTGCTATGCATGTCCGTCTTGTCCGAAGTAAGAGAGATCTACCACCTTTATGGTTGGAGCATGCATATTGTTAGAGAAGAACATTGGGCCGCTAACTAAAGCCATGATTCATGGTGGAAGTTTCAGTTTTGGACATATATCCTCAATCTCATATGAGAATAATAATTGTTGCCACATGCTTATGCATTAAAGAGGAGTCCATTATCTGTTGTCCATGTTGTCCCGGTATGGATGTCTAAGTTGAGAATAATCAAAAGCGAGAAATCCAAAATGCGAGCTTTCTCCTTAGACCTTTGTACAGGCGGCATGGAGGTACCCCCTTGTGACACTTGGTTAAAACATGTGCATTGCAAAGATCCGGTAGTCCAAGCTAATTAGGACAAGGTGCGGGCACTATTAGTATACTATGCATGAGACTTGCAACTTGTAAGATATAATTTACATAACTCATATGCTTTATTACTACCGTTGACAAAATTGTTTCATGTTTTCAAAATAAAAGCTCTAGCACAAATATAGCAATCGATGCTTTCCTCTTTGAAGGACCATTCTTTTTACTTTTATGTTGAGTCAGTTCACCTAACTCTCTCCACCTCAAGAAGCAAACACTTGTGTGAACTGTGCATTGATTCCTACATACTTGCATATTGCACTTGTTATATTACTCTATGTTGACAATTATCCATGAGATATACATGTTACAAGTTGAAAGCAACCGCTGAAACTTAATCTTCCTTTGTGTTGCTTCAATGCCTTTACTATGAAATTATTGCTTTATGAGTCAACTCTTATGCAAGACTTATTGATGCTTGTCTTTAAGTACTATTCATAAAAAGTCTTTGCTTTATGATCCATTTGTTTACTCATGTCATTACCATTGTTTTGATCGCTGCATTCATTACATATGTTTACAATATGATCAAGTTTATGATGGCATGTCACTTCAGAAATTATCTTTGTTATCGTTTTACCCGCTCGGGACGAGCGGAACTAAGCTTGGGGATGCTGATACGTCTCCGACGTATCGATAATTTCTTATGTTCCATGCCACATTATTGATGATATCTACATGTTTTATGCACATTATATGTCATATTTATGCGTTTTCCGGAACTAACCTATTGACAAGATGCCGAAGTGCCGGTTCTCGTTTTCTGCTGTTTTTGGTTTCAGTAAATCCTAGTAACGAAATATTCTCGGAATCGGACGAAATCAAGACCCGGGTTCCTATTTTTCCCGGAACCATCCGGAACACCCGAGAGCCGCGGAGGGAAGCCACGGGGGCCCCACACCACACCCTGGCGCGGCCGGAGGGGGCCGCGCCGCCCTATGGTGTGGTGGCCCCGAGCCCCCTCCGAGGCTGCCCTTCCGCCTATTTAAAGCCTCCGTCGCGAAAACCCTATGACGAAGGATGAAACCCACGGAAACCTTCCGAGCCGCCGCCATCGCGAAGCCAAGATCCGGGGGACAGAGTCTCCGTTCCGGCACCCTGCCGGAGCGGGGAAGTGCCCCGGAAGGCTTCTCCATCGACACCGCTGCCATCTCCACCGCCATCTTCATCACCGCTGCTGCTCCCATGAGGAGGAGTAGTTCTCCATCGAGGCTCGGGGCTGTACCGGTAGCTATGTGGTTCATCTCTCTCCTATGTGCTTCAATACAATAATCTCATGAGCTGCCTTACATGATTGAGATTCATATGATGATGCTTGTAATCTAGATGTCGTTATGCTAGTCAAGTGAATTTTACTTATGTGATCTCCGGAGACTCCTTGTCCCACGTGTGTAAAGGTGACGAGTGTGTGCACCGTGTGGGTCTCTTAGGCTATATTTCACAGAATACTTATTCACTCGTTATGAATGGCATAGTGAAGTGCTTATTTATATCTCTTTATGATTGCAATGTGTTTGTATCACAATTTATCTATGTGCTACTCTAGCAATGTTATTAAAGTAGTTTTATTCCTCCTGCATGGTGTAATGGTGACAGTGTGTGCATCCGTGTTAGTACTTGGTGTATGCTATGATTATGATCTCTTGTAGATTATGAAGTTAACTATTGCTATGATGGTATTGATGTGATCTATTCCTCCTACATAGTGTGAAGGTGACAGTGTGCATACTATGTTAGTACTTGGTTTAGTCTTATTGATCTTTCATGCACTCTAAGGTTATTTAAATATGAACATTGAATTGTGGAGCTTGTTAACTCCGGCATTGAGGGTTCGTGTAATCCTACGCAATGTGTTCATCATCCAACAAGAGTGTAGAGTATGCATTTATCTATTCTGTTATGTGATCAATGTTGAGAGTGTCCACTAGTGAAAGTCTAATCCCTAGGCCTTGTTCCTAAATACTGCTATCGCTGCTTGTTTACTGTTTCTACTGCGTTACTACTGCTGCGTTACTACTGCTTATTTATCGTCCTGGGCAAAGCACTTTTCACGGTGCCGTTGCTACTACTTATTCATACCACCTCGTATTTCACTATCTCTTCGCCGAACTAGTGCACCTCTTAGGTGTGTTGGGGACACAAGAGACTTCTTGCTTTGTGGTTGCGGGGTTGCATGAGAGGGATATCTTTGACCTCTTCCTCCCTGCGTTCGATAAACCTTGGGTGATCCACTTAAGGGAAACTTGCTGCTGTTCTACAAACCTCTGCTCTTGGAGGCCCAACACTGTCTACAAGAATTGAAGCTCCCGTAGACATCAGCAACACAAAAGAAGATTAAGTTTCAGCGGTTGCTTTCAACTTGTAACATGTATATCTCATGGATATTGTCAACATAGAGTAATATAACAAGTGCAATATGCAAGTATGTAAGAATCAATGCACAGTTCACACAAGTGTTTGCTTCTTGAGGTGGAGAGAAATAGGTGAACCGACTCAACATAAAAGTAAAAGAAAGGTCCTTCAAAGAGGAAAGCATCGATTGCTATATTTGTGCTAGAGCTTTGGTTTCGAAAACATAAAGAGAGCATAAAAGTAAAATTTTGAGAGGTGTTTGTTGTTGTCAACGAATGGTAGTGGGCACTCTAACTACCTCATCAACCAGACTTTCAAGAGCGGCTCCCATGAAGGACGTTATCTCTACCAGCAAGGTAGATCATTCCTCTTCTCTTTTGTTTACACATGTATTTTAGTTTAGTTTTTCTTTATTTATGGATGACACTCCTCCCAACCTTTTGCTTACACAAGCCATGGCTAACCGAATCCTCGGGTGCCTTCCAATTGCTTACTGATGAATCAGAGCAAAACATGTGAAGAGAATTATTAATGAAAGTTAATTAATCGGGGCTGGGAACCCCATTGCCAGCTCTTTTTGCAAAATTATTGGATAAGCGGATGAAGCCACTAGTCCATTGTGAAAGTCTGTCAAAAGTAAATGACAAGATCGAAAGATAAAACACCACATACTTCCTCATGAGCTATAAAACATTGACACAAATAAGAGGTGATAAATTTTGAATTATTTAAAGGTAGCACTCAAGCAATTTACTTTGGAATGGCGGAGAAATACCATGTAGTAGGTAGGTATGGTGGACACAAATGGCATAGTGGTTGGCTCAAGGATTTTGGATGCATGAGAAGTATTCCCTCTCGATACAAGGTTTAGGCTAGCAAGGTTATTTGAAACAAACACAAGGATGAACCGGTGCAGCAAAACTCACATAAAAGACATATTGTAAACATTATAAGACTCTACACCGTCTTCCTTGTGGTTCAAACTCAATACTAGAAATTATCTAGACCTTAGAGAGACCAATTATGCAAACCAAATTTTAGCAAGCTCTATGTATTTCTTCATTAATGGGTGCAAAGCATATGATGCAAGAGCTTAAACATGAGCACAACAATTGCCAAGTATCACATTGTCCAAGACATTATAGCATTACTACATGTAGCATTTCCCGTTTCCAACCATATAAAAATGAACGAAACAGTTTTAACCTTCGCCATGAACATTAAAAGCTAAGAACACATGTGTTCATATGAACCAGCGAAGCGTGTCTCTCTCCCACACAAGCATTTATTCAAACAAAAACAAAAATAAACAGACGCTCCAAGTAAAGTGCATAAGATGTGGCCGAATAAAAATATAGTTTCAAGAGAAGGAACCTGATAATTTGTCGATGAAGAAGGGGATGCCTTGGGCATCCCCAAGCTTAGATGCTTGAGTCTTCTTGAAATATGCAGGGATGAACCACGGGGGCATCCCCAAGCTTAGACTTTTCACTCTTCTTGATCATAGTATATCATCCTCCTCTCTTGACCCTTGAAAACTTCCTCCACACCAAACTCGAAACAACTCATTAGAGGGTTAGTGCACAATAAAAATTAACATGTTCAGAGGTGACACAATCATTCTTAACACTTCTGGACATTGCATAAAGCTACTGGACATTAATGGATCAAAGAAATTCATCCAACATAGCAAAAGAGGCAATGCGAAATAAAAGGCAGAATCAGTCAAAACAGAACAGTCCGTAAAGATGGATTTTATTGAGGCACCAGACTTGCTCAAATGAAAATGTCCAAATTGAATGAAAGTTGCGTACATATCTGAGGATCACGCACGTAAATTGGCTTAATTTTCTGAGCTACCTACAGGGAGGCAGGTCGAAATTCGTGACGAGAAAAAAATCTGAAACTGCGCAGTAATCCAAATCTAGTATTCACTTTACTATCAAAGACTTTACTTGGCACAACAAAGCACAAAACTAAGATAAGGAGAGGTTGCTACAGTAGTAAACAACTTCCAAGACACAAATATAAAACAAAGTACTGTAGCAAAATAACACATGGGTTATCTCCCAAGAAGTTCTTTCTTTATAGCCGTTAAGATGGGCTCAGCAGTTTTAATGATGCACTCGCAAGAAATAGCATTTGAAGCAAAAGAGAGCATCAAGAGGCAAATTCAAAACACATTTAAGTCTAACATGCTTCCTATGCATGGGAATCTTGTAAATAAACAAGTTCATGAAGAGCAAAGTGACAAGCATAGGAAGATAAAACAAGTGTAGCTTCAAAAATTCCAGCACATAGAGAGGCATTTTAGTAACATGAAAATTTCTACAACCATAGTTTCCTCTCTCATAATAACTCTCAGTAGCATCATGAGCAAACTCAACAATATAACTATCACATAAAGCATTCTTATCATGAGTCTCATGCATAAAATAAGTACTACTCCCAACATAAGCATAGTCATTCTTATTAATTGTAGTGGGAGCAAATTCAACAAAGTAGCTATCATTATTATTATCATCATCAAATATAGGAGGCATATTGTAATCATAATCAAATTTATCCTCCATAACAAAGTGGTACTAAAAGACCAATATCATTATAATCATCATAAATAGGAGGCAAAGTATCATCAAAGTAAATTTTCTCCTCAATGCTTGGGGGACTAAAAATATCATGCTCATCAAAGCCAGCTTCCCCAAGCTTAGAATTTTCCATATCATTAGCAACCATGGTGTTCAAAGCGTTCATACTAATATTACTACCGAGCATGCAAATAAGGTTCCATAGGTTTTTTAATTTTCGCATCAAACCATCCATGTCTTAAATCAGGAAATAGAATAAGAAGCTCATTGTCGTCCATTATGCCAAACTAGTGTAAACAAGAAACAAAAAGATGCAATTGCAGGATCTAAAGGAAATAGCTTCGAGTACTTACAACAGCGAAAATAGCTTAGTAGCCGAGATCCGGAGTGTGAGTACCTTTTACCTTTCCTCCCCGGCAACGGCGCCAGAAAATAGCTTGATGTCTACGGGAGCTTCTATTCTTGTAGACAGTGTTGGGCCTCCAAGAGCGAGAGGTTTGTAGAACAGCGAGCAAGTTTCCCTTAAGTGGATCACCCAAGGTTTATCGAACTCGGGGAGGAAGAGGTCAAAGATATCCCTCTCATGCAACCCTGCAACCACAAAGCAAGAAGTCTCTTGTGTCCCCAACACACCTAATAGGTGCACTAGTTCGGCGAAGAGATAGTGAAATACAGGTGGTATAAATAAGTATGAGCGAGTGGCAATGGCACCGGAAAAGTGCTTTGCCCGGGACGATAAACAAGCGGTAGTAACGCAGCGATAGTAACGCAAGTAAAACGGTAAACAAGCAGCGATAGCGATATTTAGGAACAAGGCTTAGGGATTACACTTTCACTAGTGGACACTCTCAACATTGATCGCATAATAAATAACTCTTTCTCATATGTGCTACATACACTCTTTTGTTGGATGATGAACACATTGCGTAGGATTACACGAACCCTCAATGCCGGAGTTAACAAGCTCCACAATTCAATGTTCATATTTAAATAACCTTAGAGCATAATAGATCATTGCAAAATAAACCAAGAACTAACATAGTGCACACACTCGTCCACATTACACTATGAAGGAGGAATAGATCACATCAATACTATCATAATGATAATTAACTCCACAATCTACAAGAGATCATGATCATAGCCTACGACAAGAACCACACGGTGCACACACTAGTCACCTTTACACCATGCAGGAGGAATAGACTACTTTAATAACATCACATGAGTAGCACACAACTAGTAGCGATACAAAGCTCATCATATGGATCTCAATCATGTAAAGCAGCTCATGAGATCATTGTATTGAAGTACATAGGAGAGAGATTAACCACATAGCTACCGGTACAGCCCCGAGCCTCGATGGAGAACTACTCCCTCCTCATGGGAGACAACAGCGTTGATGAAGATGGCGGTGGTGTCGATGAAGAAGCCTTCCGGGGCACTTCCCCGTCCCGGCGGCGTGCGGGAACGGAGACTCCTGTCCCCCGGATCTTGGCTTCGCGATGGCGGCGGCTCTGGAAGGTTTCTCGTACCGTGGCTTTTCCGTATCGAGGTTTTAGGTCTGGGACCTTTATATAGGCGAAGAGGCGGCGTCAGAAGGTCAACGGGGCGACGACACCATAGGGGGCGCGGGCCACCCCCAGGCCGCGCCAGCCTGGCGTCTGGTGGGCCTGTGCCCCCTCTCTGGCGGTTCTCGTGTGTTCTGGATGCTTCCGGGCAAAATAGGAACCTGGGCGTTGATTTCGTCCAATTCCGAGAATATTTCGTTACTAGGATTTCGAAACCAAAAACAGCAGAAAACAGGAACTGGCACTTCGGCATCTTGTTAATAGGTTAGTTCCAGAAAATGCACGAATATGACATAAAGTGTGCATAAAACATGTAGATATCATCAATAATGTGGCATGGAACATAAGAAATTATCGATACGTCGAAGAGGTATCAGTCGCCTCGTCTCCCTTGGGCCCACCTGTCGGTGACCAGGGAGGCTATTAAATGGGGATTGGAGGGGATCTGGCCCTCCACTCCAGTCCCCACTCCACTCCCGCAGCGAAACCGCCGCCATGGCCAAGCGACGGTTCGCTTCCGCCAACGACGACGAGGCGAGCAGCGGCCGCCGTCGTCCGTCGGCGCTGCGGCCTGCGGGAGGAAACCGAGGCAGCCTCCACATCGGAGAGGCCGCAGGCGGCGGCGCGGCATTGCCGCAACCGCCGCCTCTGCTGCTCGAGGCGAAGCCCGAGTCCTCGGAGGAGGACCCGGACCTAGGCGCTGCGCTGATGATCTCGGCGGCGGAGGAGGAGGCGAGTGGCCGCACCTCCATGCGGCCATTCGCACCTCCGAGATGGAGGAGGCGAAGGGCTGGGAGCTCTACGCCCAGGCCCGCCAGGCGCGACGGGAGGAGGAGGAGGCGGCGCGGCGGGAGGAGGCCAGGTGCCGCGCCTGGCAGGAGAGGCAGCAGCGCCTCAGGGAGGAGGCGCTGCTCCGTGCGCCTTCGTCCCGAAAACCTAAGCCCCAGGAAAAGAGTCGCGGAGCGTCACAGCCGCCTCGGCGAGGCGGAGAACACCAGAGAGAAAAGAGCTCTCCGGCAGGCTGAGTTCCGCCGGGGAAATTCCCTCCCGGAGGGGGAAATCGACGCCATCGTCACCATCATCGAGCTGGACATCATCTCCATCACCATCATCATCATCTTCATCATCATCACCGCCGTCTCCACCGCTGCACATCATCACCGCTGTAGCAATTTGGGTTTGATCTTGATTGTTCGATAGGGGAAACTCTCCCGGTGTTGATTTCTACTTGTTATTGATGCTATTGAGTGAAACCGTTGAACCAAGGTTTATGTTCAGATTGTTATTCATCATCATATCACCTCTGATCATGTTCCATATGATGTCTCGTGAGTAGTTCGTTTAGTTCTTGAGGACATGGGTGAAGTCTAAATGTTAGTAGTGAAGTATGGTTGAGTAATATTCAATGTTATGATATTTAAGTTGTGGTGTTATTCTTCTAGTGGTGTCGTGTGAACGTCGACTACACGACACTTCACCTTTATGGGCATAGGGGAATGCATCTTGTACTCGTTTGCCAATTGCGGGGTTGCCGGAGTGACGAAACCCGAGCCCCCGTTGGTATATCGATGCAGGAGGGATAGCAGGATCTCAGAGTTTAAGGCTGTGGTTAGATTTATCTTAATTACTTTCTTGTAGTTGCGGATGCTTGCAAGGGGTGTAATCACAAGTATGTATTAGTCCTAGGAAGGGCGGTACATTAGCGTAGGTTCAACCACACAACACTTATCAAAACAATGAAGATTAATTAGCCGTATGTAGCGAAAGCACTAGACTAAAATCCCGTGTGTCCTCAGGAACGTTTGGTCATTATAAGTAAACAAACCGGCTTGTCCTTTGTGCTAAAAAGGATTGGGCCACTCGCTGCAATTGTTACTCTCGCACTTTACTTACTCGTACTTTATTCATCTGCTATATCAAAACCCCCTGAATATTTGTCTGTGAGCATTTACAGTGAATCCTTCATCGAAACTGCTTGTCAACACCTTCTGCTCCTCGTTGGGATCGACATTCTTACTTATCGAAGATACTACGATACACTCCCTATACTTGTGGGTCATCACTGGGAGCTCTACGCCCAGGCCCGCCAGGCGCGACGGGAGGAGGAGGAGGCGGCGCGGCGGGAGGAGGCCAGGTGCCGCGCCTGGCAGGAGAGGCAGCAGCGCCTGAGGGAGGAGGCGCTGCTCCGTGCGCCGCCGCAGCCTCGGGTGGCTCCGGACCCCCACTCGGCCTGGGAGGAGGCCCTGTGGTCTCCGTGGCCGGAGTCCCTGGCGCGGTTGAGCCACAACAGCGCCTCGCCGCCCGGGGACGTCGTCCACGACGACGACGTCGCCGACGACGCCCACAGGGGCTAGGCGGCGCACTGGCGGCCACCGCGCCGACGACCAAACCCTAATAGAGGGGTTTTATTAGTTTAAATTTAAAAGCCCATATAGGGGCTTCTTTTGTTAGTTATTTACCCAAAATAGGGCATATGTTGAATGAAATTTCATTTCAATTTGCCACTTTTCTCTTTTTTTCGTGTTTCTACGATTATGCGCTACATCCGCGTGTCTGCTCGGCCACCCAAACGGCCCAAACCGGACGGCCCAGCGCGTCCGTTTGGGTCGCGCGGTTGGAGATGCCCTTACATCTCCTGGGCTCAGGTCATCCTGTTATTTTTTGAAAATTAAAATATATTTATACGTTTTTAAAAGTTTTTAAAACTATATCCAGATTAGCTAATGATGTATCCCAAAAGCTGGAAAAATATTAATTTCAAATACTTTGTATTCTAAGCTACACAAAATGACAAAAGTGATATCAAAGGCTTTGCATTCTAAGCTACGCAAAAATGACAAAAGTGTGGATCTTGGTATACATATTTCAAATCTACATATTTTATAAGTTTTCTCATTTTTCGTGCATCCTACAATACAAATAATTCTGCACTAAGATTTTTCATGCTTGTCAATTACATCATTGATCATGTCTAAATTTATTTTAGATTTTTTTAAAACTTATAATATGGTTTTGATTTTTTTTAATGAAGAGATCAATGTAGCTAGGGGGCAAATACAATTTTCGATAATCATATGGTTATTAAAATCCTTTGAGGCTAGTTGTGCAATGTTGGTCTTATTCGGGTTTTTTTTTTTCATGGAGAGCACAATGGAAGAAAACCAAGGTAAGAAAGTAAAGCTTGAGGCTTCTTCAATGTAACTTTTAATGGTTATATCAGGGGCGTTCATTATTCATGTTAGTTTCAGTGTTTGATGCACTTTGTTTGAGTAATTACTAAAATTAGATCGTTTGCTTAAAATAAAGAAGAAATGGAAACTATGGTTTTCACATACATGGCAACAGATTAATTAAGGCACCGAGAAATCGAGAGGAGAACCAAAAGGGGTGTTTTTGGACATGCTTGGCTAGCTATGCCTGCCGAACTAGAAGGACACCATGTTGTCGATCTAGTAAACCTGTCCCTTGTACATGATCTAAATTAAATGAGCGTGTGTGTTCCCCCTTGATGCTGCAAGAATGTTCAGCTTGGCCCCTGAACTTTAATTTTCTACACATCCGTGCAGGAGTGCAGAACTCAAAGTATATTTACATTCTGTTACAGAGCATTGGACACGCATGGTCAGCAAAACATCTGGCAGTCACACCAATGGCCATTGCATTTCTAACTGTATCCAGTGGAGGTTCTCACTCTTATGCATGCTGCTTACTTCTCTTGAGGAATGCCAAGATGTTGCTGCGGTGGCTGGCTTTCTTCTTCTTATGAACGCCTGGAGCAATGTGAGCATCCTGCTAATATTTCAGAGGAAATTTTCTTACGCACCAAGGTAGAAAGAAAGGAAGCATGTTCGTACTTGTTAACTTGTATTGCTCTGTGCATGACTGAATAAAACTTACACACGTAAGCAGTATCGTGCTGATTTTATGGTGTAAATAGTGTTTAGAGTACATATTGCTATTGAAGTGAACAAATACATGATTGATTGAATGTAGGATACCTCTGCTCTGAAGGAAAATGACCTTGTTATGGATGCTGGGTTTCCAACGTCTGCAACTGCCACGGTAACTTCCCTCCCTAATAAGAACACCATATCAACATATATTCGGTAAATCGACAGCGATTGTATGCATAAAGTAAGCTTAAAACAGCTGAAAACAACTAGCTGCTGTTATTTGTAAATCCAGGAAAGCGAGTTGAGGTCGTGCTGAAAATTGGGACATAGGAGAGGAGAATGGGCTCTTCAGCTGGTTCTTTTATTGTCACAGACATAGAAAGGGGGTATATTTTTCCATGTATATTTGGGGATTTTTAGCAGTGCACAGAATACACCATTTCTTCTCTTCAGAATGGCAAGAAAGCAGAACAAATTTACGTGGAAGATACACAATCATTCCAAATATTTTTCATTTCCCAAGAAAATTACCGATGGTTGACTCAACATCATATGGCTTCAGAGTGCGATTGGCTCCAGGCACCGGGTGACCCCTGCTGTGTGACAATGCTAATAATGTCATACACTGATGCAAATCGCAGATATATAATACTAATAGGTTCAAAGAAAGTGAAATAACTTGAACTGGAGTATATAACAAACCTTGAATCAGTAACATTTTCCTTATTGTTTGTCTCCGTAGCTGGAGTGAAGAAGTGGTACCAGTTAGTAAAATCATAGCTGAGCTGAAGTATTCTGCAGGTTCATCATGTAGAATCAAACAAAGCTTGAAAACTGTACATTGCGAGAGGTAACGGCGATGGTATTGAACGGCGCCAGTGTCCATACGTAGAGCCAATAGGTTGAGAGAAATTGCATACTGTTCGCATGTCAGAAGCCTCTGGTACAGTCAGGAATCATACAAATTCAGTGAGTATAGCAAGGTTCAATTTGGTCGATGTTCATCAATTCACTGTTTCATCATCACATATGGCGCATTCTACACTCCAATTTTTTTCACGTAATTACACGAGCTCTCTTCATGCCATACACAATTTATTACAGCGAGTACAAGCAGATAGGATGCCAACCTGTTTGAGGAAGGTGATCTTTTGCTCTGTTTGCGTGACCTCGGTCTTGTCCTCCAGCTGGTGCTCGAGCCTGGATAAAACAGTTCCGAGGTGATCAATCACCGTCACAACCGCATCGCAGATGTAGCTCTTCGTGCTGTCCAGGATCCTTCACCACGGGCAAGAAATTGAACTTACACGCGGCCATCGGCTCCACGAGAGGAAGAAAGGAAAGAAAATGTGTTGGAATGAAATAATCGACGGAAGGTCTGCACTTACAGCCTCTTCTGCTCGGTGCCGAGGAACGCCTTCTCGCAGCAGTCCGCCGCCTGGTGCAGCTGGAACCTCAGATCCTTGAGCTCCTGCAGCTCAAAACGTAATGGTCAGACCAGAATCTAGAGGCATGCACGCCATGCGGCGCGATTGGGAAGTACAGTAGGAGGGAAAAGAACAGGCTCAACTCTGAGCGCGCCGTCGAAGCTCTGGGCCGCGCCGAGACGCGATGACGACCTGACGAACGGCGCCGCGGGGGAACGCTGACGCCCAGCCTCGCCGGCCTCCGCATCCATCTCCGTTATCCTTCTCTCTCGGAGACTGGAAATGGCGTTTGTACTTGGTCGTCGTCTAACTTGCAACCGAAGCCGAGGGGAAATCCACCCAGCGGCGGAGATGAGTGGCGGTGGCGCGAGGGAAAATTTCCCCTCGGCTTCCTAATTTCAAAGCCAAATTTATAACAATGTATGTATTGAGAAGAATTCCCAGTATACAGAGTAAAATACACATCATTGTTGCGCAGCAGCTGAGTAAACCATCTCTGTGCACTCGGAATCATCCTTGACTTCAACATGGCTGAACCGGAAGGTTTTGGCCAAGCTCCGCACGAGCTGATGATGGATCACCTCGTCGGGAGGGAGTTCCACTTTTGCCTCCTGCCGCAACGACGTGACATCCTTGTTGGCGATGCCGCATGGCACGATGTGCTTGAAGTAGCCCAAATCAGGATCGATGTTGAAGGCGAGGCCATGGGAGGTGAACCCGGAGGAGATCCCGACCCCGATGGCCCCGATCTTCCTGTCCCCGACCCGGACGCCGGTGCAGCGGCCCCCCGGCCGCGCCTCGACGCCGTAGAGCGAGGCGACCTCGACCATGGCGGCCTCGAGCCCCTCGACGTACCTCCGCGCGCCGAGGCCGACGTCCCGGAGCGAGAGGATGGGGTAGAGCACGGCCTGGCGCGGGCCGTGGAAGGTGACGTCGCCGCCCCGCTCCGTGCGGTGGAGCTCGGCGCCGAGGGCCCCCGGGCTGGACTCCGGCACCGGCAGGTTGTGGTCGGTGCGGCGCTTGCCGAAGGTGTAGGTCGGCGGGTGCTGCAGCGAGAGGACGAGGTCCGGGACCCGGCCGGCCCGCCGGTCGGCGACGAGCCGCTCCCGGAGCTTGAGGGCGTCGCCGTGCCTGACCACCCCGAGCCTCCACGCCTCCAGAACCCTCCTCGCGCCACCGCCACTCATCTCCGCCGCAGGGTGGATTTCCCCTCGGCTTCGGTTGCAAGTTAGACGACGACCAAGTCCTATCATACGCTTCGTACCAAAGAAGGTATTCTGTGGGTTTGTCACAGATTGACGTTTGGCCGGAGTTCCAACAAGCCGCTCCCCCTTTTGACTGAAAGCAACAACTGATGGTGTCGTCCTAGTGCCTTCTGAATTCTCTATCACTTTTGCACTCTGCAGCCATTTTCTCGTTTATGTAAGCACATTGTTTAAGAAGCTGAAAAGAAAGCACAGCAGAAGAGCATATATACAAGAACCACTCACCTTTCCCTCCATAACAGAAACACAGGAATTCGTTGTCCCCAAATCAATTCCAATAACCTCATTTCCAATTGGTTTTGCACTGTAACAGAAAAAAAAGAACACGGAGAAGTTAGATGCATACTGCAAACATCTCCTTCAGATTGTGTAAACCAAGATGAGGTAATTACCTGAAAGTTCTTGCAAGACTTCCCCATCTTGAGCAAGCATTTGCACTGAACGTTGATTGGATAACGTTTGTCAACTGAAAAACAAACAAGTTAAAGGGGCAGTCAGAAGGTAAAATGGAACAAGATATATGTTGCTTTGTGATGTATATTATATAAATCTAAACTTTGAGCATTTATGTTGGCAGATCTATGAAGAGTAGGGAAGTAAACAATAATCGTGATCTGCATAAAGTTAAAACAGAAGTTGGAAAAAAAGGACGAAAGACAGAAAAATGAATACTCTTGGAATACATGAAAAATTGAGAATGCAACAACCAAAGGCTGGTTTCGGAATTGGGTTGATGAGGCAGTGCATCATTTAATAACTAGTATGACTTGTTGCATAGTTCATGCTACAATGATAGTTTAGGGAAATTTTCATGCGATGATAAGATATACAGCGGTCGGTACCTTCTCAGGAATAGGATATCACACCACTCCGTTTGGCTGCATGGACCAAACTAAGTTGACATGGAGACAAGCAGAACACTTGCAGAAAGGTGTAGGAAGATGGACCTCAAACTTAGTTTTCGTATCGAATGCTACGACAACTATGTTAAATCCTATACCAGTATGGACGAAGTGATGTAATCTCTGCCTGGACATGTTGGACGTTACTATATTGTAATGGTGCGGCTTCTAGCTAAAGCATACCGAGCACAAATTCACTTACCGACGAAAAAACAATGGAACAAGTTTCTTTGCCACAGTCGTGCGCAGAAATAAAGCAAAATAGCTGAGGCCAAGCCAAATCCCCAGCTACCAAAAGGCGGACAAGTTATGTGCTACATCAATACAGGCCAGATGCTCAAACATCATCACTATACGTTATAGGGAAAAACTTTAAACTGTGTTCGTTGATGTATGTGCGCAATTTTTTTTCCGGATCTGTTTCTTGGTTTTCCAAGTACTTCCGTTTTTTCGAAGATGACTGACGAACTAATCTGGCAGTTTTTAGGAACCCGAAATTCGCTTGTGTTTCCGGTTAGAGGAAGAAAACCACCGAGGAAGGATGGTTCATGGACCGCTATAGACCTAGAGTACTGTTGGGGGAGGTCTTGGGCGCTCGCCGAGAAGGAAGAGGGGCCTGAGCGACGGGCGACATGGCCGGAGCATACAAGGCAGGAGGAGACACACGGTGGCGAAGAACTAACCGGTGAGTGGTGGCCGAAGCACCGGTCCGCCGTGGAGCGGAGCGCCATCGCCGATCGCCGCATCGCGCACTGGCTTGCTTGTTCCTCAGCTCGTGGCGGCTAGGGTTGGGGGACTTGGGAGGATGGGGTCGCGGCCGCGTGTACAACTGTGAGTTCTGAGAAAAAAGGGAGCCTAATTATCGAGGGGAGGGCGAGCGAATGGACGACATGGGCAAGACCGAATTAACTACACTGTTTTTTTTTTTTTGGGTCACAACTGGTTCTGCGGCCTGTCTGGAGAATTGCGTCCTTAGAGCATCTCCAGTCGCGTCCCCCAAACGGCGTTTGGGGGACGGCGGACAAGAAATGGGGAAAAAAGCTATCCAGTCGCGTCCCCCAAAGCTAATTAGAGCCTCATTTTGTGTCCGGCGTCCCCGGTAGAGACTCTACATAGAGTCTCTACTGGGACGCCGACACAAATGAGAGCCCATATGCATGCATGCAGCCCCGGTCCCCACATGCTAGTCTCTTTCCCCACACTTTCTCTCACCTACTTTTCCCACATGGGGTGGTCCCCTTTATTAAAATGCATGCATCCGGACGTCTGTTTGAGGGACGCGGCTGGAAAGGGCCTCTTTTTGTACGTGATTTTGGTCTCTTTTTGTCCGGCGCGGTCTCAAACGTGCCCCAAATCATTTATGCCGGACGCTTTTTGAGGGACGCGACTGAAGATGCTCTTATATCTCCTGGGCTCAGGTCATCCTGTTATTTTTTCAAAATTAAAATATATTTGTACGTTTTTACAAGTTTTTAAAACTATATCCAAATTAGCTAATGATGTATCCCAAAAGCTTGAAAAATATTAGTTTCAAATACTTTGTATTCCAAGCTACACAAAAGTGATATCAAAACTTTGTATTCTAAGCTACACAAAAATGACAAATGTGTGGATATCGGTATACATATTTCAAATCTACAAATTTTATCAATTTTCTCATTTTCGTGCATCCTACAATACAAATAATTCTGCACTAAGATTTTTCATGCTTGTCAATTACATCATTGATTATGTCTATATTTATTTTAGAATTTATGGTTTTGATTTTTGTAAATGTAGAGATCAAAGGAGCTAGGGGGCAAATACACTTTACGATAATCATATGGTTATTAAAATCCTTTGAGGCTAGTTGTGCAATGTTGGTCTTATTCAGGTTTTTCTTCATGGAGAGCACAATGGAAGAAAACCAAGGTAAGAAAGTAAAGCTTGAGGCTTCTTCAATGTAACTTTTAATGGTTATATCAGGGACGTTCATTATTCATGTTGGTTTCAGTGTTTGATGCACTTTGTTTGAGTAATTACTAAAATTAGATCATTTGCTTAAAATAAATAAGAAATAGAAACTATATATGGTTTTCACATACATGGCAACAGATTAATTAAGGCACCGAGAAATCGAGAAGAGAACCAAAAGGGGTGTTTTTGGACATGCTTGGCTAGCTATGCATGCCGAACTAGAAGGACACCATGTTGTTGATCTAGTAAACCTGTCCCTTGTACATGATCTAAATTAAATGAGCGTGTGTGTTCCCCCTTGATGCTGCAAGAATGTTCAGCTCGGCCCTGAACTTTAATTTTCTACACATCCGTGCAGGAGTGCAGAACTCAAAGTACATTTACATTCTGTTACAGAGCAGTGGACACGCATGGTCGGCAAAACCTCTGGCAGTCACAGCAATGGCCATTGCGTTTCTAACTGTATCCAGTGGAGGTTCTCACTCTTATGCATGCTGCTTACTTCTCTTGAGGAATGCCAAGATGTTGCTGCGGTGGCTGGCTTTCTTCTTCTTATGAACGCCTGGAGCAATGTGAACATCCTGCAAATATTTCAGAGTAAATTTTCTTACGCATCAAGGTAGAAAGAAAGGAAGCATGTTCGTACTTGTTAACTTGTATTGCTCTGTGCATGACTGAATCTTTATCTTTATCTTTATTTTTATCTTTACTTACTAATAAAGGAAGTAAGGTTTCTCCCCAAAATTTTCGTCCGTTTTTGAATTACCCATTATTTTCAGTTGAATTTACATCATATGCCACCGTTAAGTTGTCCAAGTCGACGTTTTCATCCAAAATGCTGTTATAGCGCCCGTGGCTGAAGCTGATGGGCCGCTGTGCTACTGGGCCTTGTTTGACGGTTACGCCCCGACCTGATGCTACCAATCAACTGGAGAGATTGTTTTCCATAGTCCCACCTCGCGTTCGTAAATTAAGTTCCACCAATTTATATAGTTTTCCAAGTTGCTAATCTTCGAGCTGAGACGGGACTCAAGAAGCCAAAGAGCAGTACGAGTTTGCTAATTAAATAAGGGAAAGGCAGGCCGGGATGGCCGGGATGGCCGAGCCAGAGCACGGTCGCCGGCAGCGCCACCGTGTTGTTGAGGAACGAGAAGAAATTTGGAGGCAACTAACACGAGCGGCCGTGCGGGACGACGGAGCCGGAGAGGCGCTCGACGAGAGGAAATTTCTCGGCAAAGAACCCGACCGGCCATGTGGAACGACGGAGCCGGAGCTGCCGGCGGTGCTGAATGAACGGAAATTTGGCGCTGAATGAGAGGAAATTCGGCAGCAGCCAGCAGGAGGAAGTCTCTCCTGGAACAGAAGGGGGTTGGAGTTGACCGAGACCGAGAGAGGAGTGGGGGAGACGGGATCTCCTGGGACAGACGGAGGCCCGACGGCCAGGCTGCTTCTTCTAGGATCTATTTCCGTTGTGATCAGATCCGTTTTCCTTTTGGTCAGGCTAGATACAGATCGGTTCATGACCCCCCAAAAAGAGATTTGATCCATATTTGTTTAGTACTTTATATTGCTAAGTAAACTGAAATGACTTGTAAATAGTCTGGCTGAGGATTATTTTAGGCTGTAACATCCTTTCCTTTTTGGATAAAAAATGAATTTTGTTGTACAACTGGTGGAAGAAAATGCGACCAGATTTTTGTATATATAAAAAAAGTGTTTCCGTGGTTCGGTCCATCAACGTCCGTTCATCGATCATACCATCTGCCAACGTGATCGGTACGTGCTCGGTTCGGATTCTCTTCATGATCAGTCATGATCTTGTCGGGCAAGAGCCCCATGCAAACTTCTTATCCGGATTAGGCCGAGTCATCCTTTTCCCTTCACGCGACACGGCGAGGTCATAGGTGAGATGAGCGCTTTGATATTACGCATGAGGCGGTGGTGCTGTCACAGACTATCCACCTCGGCACGAGGTCGAAATCCACAATCTTTGATCACTGTTCTCCTCCTCCCGCGATGGGTCGTAGTCGCCAGAGCTTAGTGTCGTTGGGTTTCGCCATAGTAGAGGACGGAAGGACGTACTCGGCTATATCTTGTCGTGGGCATTGCTCCGGCGCTGGAGGTTCGCATTGTCACAAATATGTCCTCCAAGAGGTTTCTTTGAGCGTAGAAGCTTCCTCTAGCGGATTTTTGAATGATCTCAGGGCGACCATCCTCGCCTCATCTACTCCGATGTACATGTGCAGCATTGGGACACGGTAGATAGTTTGATGTACCTCTATGACTGGCATGCAGATAAGTCACAAGCACAAATAATGATCTCGATGACACGTTTTAGACGAAGCGGTCAGACTTCGTCAATTCAATGTTTGGAGGAAGGCGTCGATGCCGGTGAAGGGATGAACAAACTTGGGAAGGCCACCAACTTGAAAGTCACATTGCAAATGGAAGAACATGCCCTTCAACTAAATCAAGGACGATTTGATCAAGGACATCGAGGTGTACTACGCGTTAATCATCGCCGAAGACAACTAGACAAGGGCTCTATAAAGACCATGTATATATCCACGATGTGGCGTACATTGCGAAGGTAACCTAATAGTGTGCTCTTTAGGGTGAAAGATAACAACGAAGAAAGAACTATCATTCGTGACGGTACAATGAGAACTCTGACGTATTCGAAATGAATTCCTAACTTATTTTCCCGTTGCAACGCACGGGCATTTGTGCTAGTAAAACTTACATACGTTATCGTGCTGATTTTATGGTGTAAATAGTGTTTAGAGTACATATTGCTATTGAAGTGAACAAATACACGATTGATTGAATGTAGGATACCTCTGCTCTGAAGGAAAATGACCTCGTTATGGATGCTGAGTTTCCTACGTCTGCAACTGCCACGGTAATTTCCCTCCCTAATAAGAACACCATATCAATACAAATACGGTAAATTGACAGCGATTGTATGCAGAAAGTAAGCTTAAAACAGCGAAAAACAACTAGCTGATGTTATTTGTAAATCCAGGAAAGCGAGTTGAGGTTGTGCTAAAAAATGGTAGACATAGAGGGGGAGAATGAGCTTTTCAGCTGGTTCTTTTATTGTCACGGACATAAAAGGGGACCGACCATATTTGCATGTATATTTCGGGATTTTTAGCAGTGCACAGAATACACCATTTATCATCTTCAGAATGGCAAGAAAGCAGAACAACTTTGCGTGGAAGATACACAGTCATTGAAAATATTTTTCATTTCCCAAGAAAATTACCGATGGTTGACTCAACATCATATGGCTTCAGAGTGCGATTGGCTCCAGGCACCGGGTGACCCCTGCTGTGTGACAATGCTGATAATGTCATACTCTGATGCAAATTGCAGATATGTAATAATAGGCTAAAAGAAAGTGAAATAACTTGAACTGGAGTATATAACAAACCTTGAATCAGTAGCATTTTCCTTATTGTTTGTCTCCGTAGCTGGAGCGAAGGAGTGGTACTAGTTAGTAAAATCATAGCTGAGCTGAAGCATTCTGTAGGTTCATCATCTAAAATAAAACAAAGCTTGAAAACTATACATTGCGAGAGGTAACGTCGATGATATTGAACGGCGCCGGTGTCCATACGTAGAGCCAATAGGTTGAGAGAAATTGCATACTGTTCGCATGTCAGAAGCCTCTGGTACAGTCAGGAAATCATACAAATTCAGTGAGTCTCCAATTCATCAGTTCACTGCTACTGTATCATTCTATACTCCGAAATTTTTTCTGGTAATTACACGAGCTCTCTTCATGCCATACACAATTTATTACAGCGAGTACAAGCAGATAGGATGCCAACCTGTTTGAGGAAGGTGATCTTTCGCTCTGTTTGCGTGATCTCGGTCTTGTCCTCCAGCTGGTGCTCAAGCTTGGATGAAACAGTTCCCAGGTGATCAATCACCGTCACAACCGCATCGCAGATGTAGCTCTTCGTGCTGTCCAGTATCCTTCACCACGCGCAAGAAACTGAACTTACACGCGGCCATCGGCTCCACGAGAGGAAAGGGGAGAAATTGATGTGTTGGAGTGAAATAATCGACGGAAGGTCTGCACTTACAGCCTCTTCTGCTCGGTGCCGAGGAACGCCTTCTCGCAGCAGTCCGCCGCCTGGTGCAGCTGGAATCGCAGATCCTTGAGCTCCTGCAGCTCAAAACGTAAAGGTCAGACCAGAATTTAGAGGCACGCACGCCATGCGGCGCGATTGGGAAGGACAGTAGGAGGGAAAAGAACAGGCTCTAACCCTGAGCGCGCCGTCGAAGCTCTGGGCTGCGCCGAGACGCGATGACGACCTGACGAACGGCGCCGCGGGGGAACGCTGACGCCCAGCCTCGCCGGCCTCCGCATCCATCTCCGTTATCCTTCTCTCTCGGAGACTGGAAATGGCAGGAGCGATAGTGGGCGGGCTCTCGGTGGCTGACGCTACACTAGCGCGCGACGATGATTGATGAGTCCTGATTCCTGAAAATGGGATGTACAGACAAACGCGCGCGCGCGCGAAAGAGGCTGTTCGTCCGGGATCAGGAAAACGTACAGGGAGGAGCAACGAGACAAGGCGCGGCAGGCGATCTCGTGATCCCCTCTTTTGGGGTCAGAGGCAGTTGGACGGCGCGCTAGCTTGCGCTGCGCTCGTCACGGGCAAGCAAGCGTACTACCCTCGGGTGCAGTGTTCCCATAAAAGTTTGGCTTCGACTCTACGGCTGCGTCGTGCTCGGTTAAGCAGGAATCTGGATCTCATGCTTGTTTGGTTGTTTCATTCCTCTCTTCAACGCAGTCGGTCGACATGTTTGACAGCTTTTTGGATTTCGTCAGCATTTTGCCAGCAAGCCTTCCCTGACGTTCAGGACCGGTCCTGGGGTTTTTGGGACCTAGTCTCATGCATCAATATGCTGGAAGAGAAAACAATGTGTACTTCAGAGCCTGAAAACTTGAGTATGAATAAATTGTCAGTGTATGTTATATTAGTTGAAAACTAACACTGCAACACTGAATTTGCTCGTACAGTTAGAGAACCCACAATAGAGAGTAATTTCTTGCTTTGCTTTTGAAAGATTCAGTAGGAGGGTAGGAGCTTGACAGAAATTAGTCTTTCTTGACATGAAAATGAAAGAAATAACATATAATAATTTGCTGATAATATGTGTCGATTACATTGGGTATTCTGGCAGAAAATAAACTGGAAAATTACACGGAGGGATAAAATATAAGTAACAAAAATCTATGTTCAATCAAACTATCTCTATTTGCGTTTAACTACACTGACATAAGGCAGCTCCACGGAACCCATGTAGATTTTGCCATTGTTCCTCTCCATTATCTCCGTCGGTCTCACACTCTTGGGACCTCTCATCTCTTCTAGTATCTTCCCGTTGGAGCCGACCCTCACGGCAAGCGGATGGCTATCCCGGCCAAAAGGAAGCTCGTTTTTCTCACGGTGTAAAGCCACCCAATAACCTCCCTTGTTGCTAGGTCTCACATTATCGGGGTAACCGGGAGGTCGGCAAAAGGCTCGGATCGTCCGGTGTTGGGGCCTTTGATCCAGTGCCTTAGTAGTTTGCAAGGACCGGTTGACGCAACCACAAGGTGAGTACGGTCGGTGCTGACGGCGACGCCATTAGGGTAGGTCATGTCCGATTGGAGCACCGTAACATCTGAAGTCCGCGGATCGTACCTCATGAGGCGGCCCGTCGAGTCCCCGTTCTCGTCACCATCTCGTGCTGCGCCCTGTTGTAGTTCATAGAGCTGTCCGTGAAGTAGACCTGGCCGGTAGTTTGGTCGACGTCAACTCCGTTGGTGAAACTTAGAGGTATGCCATCAACGCTATTGACCAGCACCGTTGCCTCCCCGCCGCCCGGGCCAACCCTCATGAGGCCCTTGTACGCGTCAGCGATGTATAGGTCTCCCGTCTTCTGGTCGAACCGAAGGCCGAGCGGGCGGCCGCATTGGCTCTCCGTCGCGGTCTCCGGGCGGAACTTGGTGGCCGTGCACATCTTGCTGTCGTAGCCGGGGCCGTGCGTGTAGGTGGTCCAGCCGAGCTTGTCGCCATTCCACTTGAGGACGCGGCCGTCGGAGACGCCGCTGTAGGGGCCCTGGCCCTGGCCGTCGAAGGCGACGCTCTCCGGCCCGCGGACGGTCCCGCGCGGCAGCGGCAGGTGCTGGCTCCGGGTGGCGTCGAAGCTGGCGGCCGCCATAGCGGCGGGCAGGAAAAGCATGACCAGGATCACCAGGGCGATCGTAGCCTTGGCAAGGCGGCTCATCCCGCAACCCATACTTGCTTGTTGCTTCTTCGATCGATCAAGTTCGCGTCGTTGGCTGGCTCAGTATTTTGGTTCTGCGATGGAGCTTCGTATGTGGTCGGCTGATTCGCTAGCTCGATGGTTTGTGGACAGTACACGGTGGGTGCCTGCACTTATATAGTACTGGCCGAGAACTATCTACCGTTCCGAGTCGGTGCATGAAACAGATTCCGAGTCGAAGAGAAGTACTACGTTCGTACTACTGCTGGAGAACTATCCTACTCTCGATCGGAGTAGTAATTTCTGCACGACTTTGCTTAAAGTGCAGCGATTCCGAGCGCGATGGTGACTTCGCCTTGAACACGGCGAGCTGCCGACGAACGGAAGGCTTCTGATTCAGTTCATGGTCACACAAGCAACTGATTGGCATAGAGACATTGACACCGTTCAGCAGCCGCCGGATGAAGATCGGATGGCTTCCCGGGTGGTATTCTCATCTCTCACATAGTAGATGTGGATGATAATGAAACCCCGGACCACAGTTCAGAACCTGGAATCGAATTGAGTCATAATTTCCAGCTAGTATTTCAGATGGAACGCATGTGTACAGGTTACAGAACAGGAAGTTTCCCAAAAAAAAAATAGTTTCCCGGGGAGGGTCTTACTGTATTTTTATTCCTCCTAACCTAGCCGCCGCTCCTCCTCTCCTGCCCCCCTCCCGGGCGGCGGCGGAGGATCTACCCGCCCCGCTCCGAGCAGCCGCCCCCGGACCGCCGCACCACAGCCGCCGCTGCTGCCGGCCTCGGCCCCGGCCCCTGCCATGGCCTTGGCCCCGGCTCCGGCCCCGGCCCGGCCACAGCCCCAGCCCCGGCCTCGGCCTCGACGGCGGTGGCGGCGCCCCTTCCATCGAACGACGAGGGGAAGGAGAGGGTTTCCACGGTGGCGTTCCATGGGAGGTGATGAAGCGCCGGTGGACGAAGCCGAGCGGCACGTCTACTTGGCCGGGCCCTGATGCTCTCCGTCGGCAGCCATGGAGGATTCGGTCGAGCGGTGGCGGCCTCCGCCCCCGGTGACGGTTCAGCGGTGGTACGCATGATCTGCGCTGCCGTCTTCTTCCCTGGTGATCCGGCAGGAGGGACTGGCGGCGTGGGGGCTGCTGGTCTTGCTTTGTTTTTGGTGGAGGTCCTCGGATTTCTTGCAAGCGAAGATGAAGATCTACTAGAGGTCAGTTTGCTTTGATCTGGCTGGAGAGATGAGTTCCGAAAAGCTCCGCCGGCGAATGGAACAGTGCATATTTTGCATGCTGTTTGCTGGGTGGTATTCGGTCGCGCGCACCCATGTTTTTATTCCGACCATTTGGTTCCGGAGGGAGCGCCGCGAAGCTATATTCTGTGTTGACATCAGGTGACTTTTTGGTCCATGGTGAAGTCAGAAGAAGGAATATCATGAAGGCCGGATTGGTGGACTGGCTAAAGAAGGTTCGAGTCAAGGTGATGCTGCGGGATCTGCTTGGCGTTCCGGGCTTGCAGCAATGGTATGCATGTGGGGGCGGCAGCACAGGGGAAGTTCAGAGTCTTACCTCTCAGGGTGAAAACCTAAGGTCTGGCCTTAACTGGTTGTGCCTGGCAATGTTCTTGTTGGAGGCATTGTTTTGAGAGTGAGGACTATCTTCAGGGTGAAATCCTAAGACCTTTGGTCGGGCGACGACGGTGCTGGTGCACTGTTTCCTTCTTGGAGACGTCGCTTTTGGAGAGTCTGTACTTCATGTGTTGTCACGGTGGTGGTTGTATTGTTGTTGCTAGGTCTAAAAGGCTGTAACGGGATTTTTATTTCTTAGTTTTCTTTACTCTTTTTTGGCTGTGTGCATCCGTACTGCCTTTAGGGTGGGGCGTTGTTGCAGAGGCTGAGTGTAATTGGTATCTTTTGATATTAATATATTCCTTTTATCGAAAAAAAGATGAATGCATGATGATACCTCAGATCTCTGGGAGCTCAATGAAATCAGTGGAATGTAATAGTCTGAATCCAAAAGCAGGCACAGAGGAAGGCAGCCGGAACAGCACAGTGCACTACACATATTTACCAGAACGTTTTTAACTAGGGACCAGCCCATATAAGTGCCACCATCAGGCTGTCATCAAGTTGAACATCCACTACCCAAATTGTCAATCCCCCGAAATACAGCCAAGCAAGAAAATGACATAGCAAAAAGAATACTGTTGGCAACCCTTGGCCCGACTTTCATAGGTATGGGATGACGATGTTAGCAACGTTACTCTTCCGGTTTGGTCTGGGCAGGGTTATGGATGACACTGGTTATCTTCAGAACTCTTAGTCTCATTTATATCTTGTTCGTACTCGAACGTATTTGATTTTTTTGTATGATTCAGATCTTTTTATTGTACATTTGTATTTTTGACTCGTTGGAGTTGTTGTTGTAATATATGTTTCTTGTGGGCTCTATTGTAAACCTGTTGTAATGTAACCGCTCGTGGTAATTCCTCTTGCATCACATGTGTGATTCGTCGTGCACGTCGTGTAGGAGGGCATCTCAAAATCGACATCGTGCGAATTTTGATGGAATCGCTGAAATCCTCGTGGTACCGGGTTTGAAGCTAAATCAGTTTGGACTTTGCTAGAACTGATTGTACAAAAACAAAATACAAATCAGACACCTATTGGGCAATGATCGAGCTGCCTGATACACAATGATCATCAGGGTTCAGAATACGAGCGTTATATTTGTCACAAGAAAGATCTCTATATATATTGCCCCACGAGCGATAAATTATCCAGTCACTTATTCACCATCCATGAATCTCTCAAACTATAGTCTCATGCATCAATATACTGGAAGAGAAAACAATGTTTACTTCAAAGCCTGAAAACTTGAGTATGAATATGTAAGTGGGAGCCACAAATGATATAAACACACAGGATGCAATGGGTGAGAATATTTTATCCAAGATAATGGTAAGGCTGAAGGGACTTGTCCCGACTCTGGCATGTTCTGTCTTCTATTATATCTTAGGATTTATTTGTTGTAATTGCTGGCCGAGTGATGAAACACCTTGTTTTAACATTGTCTATGAAATTTAAAAAAAATTATTATTAGAGCAATAAATCGTTAGTGTGTGTTATATTACTTCAAGAAAAGCTTTTCAGACCAATAAATTGGCAGTGTATGTTAGTATATCAGTTCAATAACTAACTGTGGAACAGTGAATTTGCTCGTACAGCTAAAGAACCTACAATATATAGCGAGTAT
>NC_061513.1:113570448-113606327 GCF_022539505.1 Lolium rigidum | reverse complement strand
TGTTAGGATGATCTCCTCGCGTCCGAGCCCAACGGCCCGAACTCGGACCCTTGACCTCGTCCGCGCCCTGATCGGGGGCGCCCAACCGTATCTGGTTGGTGGGCCCCTGTCGCCTGTGCTATATATACAGTGGTGGGGACGGTGGCACGGATCACGAGGTTGACCGGAGTGCCACTCGCCCCACCAAGACACCTACCGATCTAGGTCAGCACAGAGCCGACGGGAAGCTCTATCGCCGCCACCACTCCCTCACCTACGCGCCGCCGTCGCCACCATGGCCACTGCTTCCGGTTCCTCCTCACAGGGAGAAGGTACGTCGTCTTTCCCTCTCGATCTCTCTCTCACGCATCACACATGGACACGTTCTTTACAGAGATAGTGAGTACCCGGCTAAGATCTACACCTAGTCGATCTACCAATGTGAACATTGGTATCAGAGCCTATTCTAGGTGGTAGATCTTGTGTTTTCGGGTACAGACATGAACAACAACCCTAACCCGAGATCCCGACAGAAGCCCTACCCAATTCCAAACAGAAATCCTACATCGAAACGGGAAAAGAAAGATCTTGCCGGCCAGGGCTTCGGGCTGGTGCTGCTGGCGTAGAGGGCACCGCGCCGCCACCGCGGCCGGCTGCTGCTGCCAGCAAAGGGCGCCGCCACATGAGGCGCTTGCCGGCGGTGCGCCCACCCTCGGGTGGACGCACGCGCCGGCAAGAGGGCCAAGGGGGGCGCCGCTCCTTCCTCTCCTTCACCGTAGAACCAACGTTGAAGCTTTTGTTGGTGGAGAGGAACAGGTGAAGGGGAAAGAAAGGGCAATGGGAGGGGGGCGTCTCCGGCCACCTGCTGCGCGCGCGAGCGGCCGCCTCCGAGCCGCCAAATAGAAAGAAAGGGCGGACACGTCGCCACCGGCGAGCCGCCGGACCACGAGCGCGGGCGGGAGGAGCACCCTCTGCGCCGCCAGAGAGTGGACAGAGAGAGGCTACGGGGGAAAATGGCCCTAGGGTTAGGGTTTGAGCAGTTGGCCACGTTTTTATACCGGCCGAAACGGAAGGACGACCGTCGGACTGAATCCAACGGCCAGAAAAGGCTGTCGCGTGGGCAGCGTGGCCGGCGCCGTGTGCGGGCCGTGTCGACACCGTGGCTGGGCCGCGGGCCAGGCTGCGTTAGCAGGCCGCACAGCGTGCGGGCAGCGTCTGCCTCGCCTCGTGGGCGATGCGGGACCGGGCGGCATTCGGGCCGCATTTTGGCTGGCAGCGTAAGCTGCGCGTCGCGCAGTGCATGGCGGGCCGCGTGGGCTGCGGACCGAATGAGCGACAGTTTCACAGTTTTTTCTGTTTTATTAATTTACAGAGGCTTTTTAGTCAATTTTTGGCTGGTTTTAGGCCTAATTTTGTCCAAGTTTTTTCTGAATAAATAGAACCAACGTGATATTTGTTCAGAAATTAAAAGGTGAAAGTTTATGCCTCTGAAAATTTTAAAATTTAAAGTTTGAATTCAAAGTTTCCGCTGCAAATAGTTAAAGATGCATTTTAAATATGAAAAATGCAAAAATGATGATTAAAATTTAAAAAGTTGCTTAAAACTGATTGTTGAAACAATTATGATCCTGTCATTTTATAACCAACGTAATTGATGGCATGATCATGTTTTGTTGTAATAACATGTGCAAAACTGACAATTAAATTTTGAAGGAGATGATCAAAGTGATTATTGTGACAATTATGGTTCTGTTATTTTTTAACCAACGTTATTAATGACATGATCATGATTTGTTGCAATAAGGTGTGCATTTATCTCTATTTTCTACCCAACGGTGATA
The DNA here is from genome assembly GCF_022539505.1 of Lolium rigidum. Taxonomy (NCBI): domain Eukaryota; kingdom Viridiplantae; phylum Streptophyta; class Magnoliopsida; order Poales; family Poaceae; genus Lolium; species Lolium rigidum. Next base: position 113,604,507 of record NC_061513.1, on the reverse strand, counting down.
TAGATTTAATTGCACAAATAGTTTTATGTTCTAATTTCGACCAACGTTGGATTATTGCATGCAATTGTTATTATGATCTCATTTCATTGTGGTTTAAAGGAGGGTACTACTTGATGAGCTGCATCAAGGATGTTCCAACCCTCATAGGTGACAACTACACTGAATGGAGAAAGAAGGTCGATTGTGCTGAGGTGGACTGGGTTCCCACAGCCGGTCAGACCAAAAGATCCAGTCAGAAATGTCAAGGATGATGATATTGCATGGCAGAATAAAAAGTGGCTAAGTGCCATTTATAAAGAATACAATTGAGAACGCTATTGTGGGCTCAATTGCAGAGTGTGCTTCCGTAAGGGAGTATCTTCAAAGAATAAAGAGCCAGTTCACTGGTTCTTCAAAGATATGTGCGACCCAGCTGCTGAAGAAACTGGTGACAGAAAAGTACACATGGACATGAAGGACATGGCAAGTGTGCCATATGGTGTAATAATGCTTATGTGGGGTTGCTTTACTCCATGATGAGTGATACGTCCAAAACGTATCTACTTTCCCGAACACTTTTGCTATTGTTTTACCTCTAATTTGTGTATTTTGGATACAACTAACACAGACTAACGCTGTTTTCAGCAGAATTGCTCTGGTGTCTCGTTTTTGTGCAGAAATCCAACTTTCAGGAAAATCCTCGGAATTTATGCCAAAGGGCTTATTTTTCCAGAAGATTCACGGAGCCAGAAGGGCAGGCCTGGGGGAGGCCCAGGGCCCCCACACACTAGGCCGGCGCGGCCTAGAGGGGGGGCGCGCCGCCCTAGCGTGTGGCCCCCTCAGCTGGCCTCCTACGCCCTCCTCTGGACTACTTAACGCCTTCGACCTAAAAACGCACGGGGGTGAGACGAAATCACCAGAAGACATCCAGTACGCCGCCACCATCGCGAAACTCCGTCTCGGGACCAGAAACTCCGTTCTGGCACTCCGTCGGGACGGGGAATTGGAGGAGATCATCGCCATCATCACCACCGACGCCTCTCCATCGACCAGCCATGTTTCCCCCATCCATGTGTGAGTAATTCCCCCGCTGTAGGCTGAAGGGGATGGTAGGGATTGGATGAGATTGGTCATGTAATAGCATAAGATTGTTAGGGCATAGTGCCTAGTGTCCGTAATTGGTACTTTTATGATATTGTTGCAACTTGTTATGCTTAATGCTTGTCACTAGGGCCCGAGTGCCATGATCTCAGATCTGAACATGTTATCAATTCATGATGATATTCATTGCTTTATGATCTTACCTGCAAGTTGTATACACGTATCGCTGTCCGGAACCCGAGGCCCCAAAGTGATGTAAATTGGGACAACCGGAGGGGAAGGCGGTGATATGAGGATCACATGTGTTCACGGAGTGTTAATGCTTTGCTTCGGTGCTCTATTAAAAGGAGTACCTTAATTTCCGAGAGATTCCCTAGAGGCCCGGCTGCCACCGGCCTGGTAGGACAAAAGATGTTGTGCAAGTTTCTCATTGCGAGCACGTACGACTAAATATGGAACACATGCTTATTGATTGATTAGTACTTGGATACCGTTTTATTATTATCCGCAAATGCCCCGCCTTGATTGTTACATGAGTTTCTCTCATCCATGCAACGCCCGTTCATCCATCCTTGTGCCTACGATATTTTAATCCTGCTTGTTTACTATAATCACTACTGCTGTCTTTGTTACACCGTCGTCGTTATTTCACTATCGCTATCGCTATAAAGCGTTACTATCGATAAACTCTTGCGAGCAAGTCTGTTTCCAGGTGCAGCTGAATTGACAACTCCGCTGTTAAGGCTTACAAGTATTCTTTGTCTCCCCTTGTGTCGAATCAATAAATTGGGTTTTACTTCCCGCAAAGACTGTTGCGATCCCCTATACTTGTGGGTCATCAAGACTATTTTCTGGCGCTGTTGCCGGGGAGCATAGCTTTATTTGCAAGTTCACTTGGATTGATATTGTTCGCTGCAAATTCTCCATCATGGGTAAACCTCGCGATACTAAAGTCGTCATATTACCATCCACTACAAGAAAAGGTACAACTCGAGTACCTCTCGCTGCTCTTGATTCACCATCCGTGATAAGTAAACTTGTTTCACCACCACAAGCTTCAAATGTCTGGTACTTCTGCAGAATCTGAAAATTCCTCTTATAATTTTGATGATGCTTCGCCGTGCTTGATAATGATGGTTCGTTAGGATCTTTTCTAGATGCTACAATTGCTAGGTCTAGACAAATTGAAAATACTGAAACTCCTAATGAAAATGCTGCTACACCTGTTAATTCAGCTGAGTCTGTTGAATACTCTAGTGATGATCTTGATGAAGATTATGTAGAACTTGATGATGATTTCATTGATAATGCAATGCTACTACTGATGCAAGTAATATTAAAAAGCTTCTTGCACAACGTCGTCGTTAGATATAAACCTGTCTCCCGATCCTAAATTTGCCACATCTCCTATAAACATTAAGGATAAGGATTATGATTTTTCTCTTGATTTATCTCATATATCTATTGTTGAGAAAACACCTTTTTGTGGTACTGAAAAAGAAAGTGATGTAGAACACATGATTGAGCTGTCTACTCTAAGTAACTTGTTTTCTGATGATGTTAAGAAGCGTACTTATTTCGTTGCTAAAAAATTTCCTTTCTCATTAAAGGATGATGCTAAAACTTGGTACAATAGTTTGCCACCTAATTCCATTGATAGTACAAAAGATATGCTTGATGTTTTCTTTCGGAAATACTTTCCTGCTAGTGCTCAACATATTGCTTTGCAGAGAATTTATAATTTTGACCAGGAAGATGGAGAAATTGCCTGAGGCTTGGGCGAGATTTTGCTCTCTTATTAGAGCTAGGCCTGGACATGACCTGGAAAAACATGATTTACTTGATATATTTTATAGTGGACTAACCATTGAGTCTAGGGCATACCTGGATAGTTGTGCTGGTTGTGTTTTCAGGAAAAGAACTCCAGACGACGCTGAAGAATTATTGGCGAGAATAGGCAGGAATCATGATGATTGGTCTACACCTGAACCAACCCCGACACCAATATTGAAGAAGAGGGGATGATTAAATTAAATGATGAAGATATGAGGGAAGCCAAGAAATCTCTTAAAGAGAAGGGTATTAAATCCGAAGATGTGAAAAATTTACCTCCCATAGAAGATTTATGCAAGATAACTCCCCCTTCATCCATGATTGAGGTACACTCTCTTGAACGCTTTACTAGGGAAGATATTCCGTATTCAAAACCTCCTGCTCAATGCTTAGATGAGTTTGATAATTATATTGTTAAGCAAAGTAATTTCAATACGAGAGTAGAGAATCATTTAATAGAAAATTCTCGAGCTATTAGTGAATTGCATGGTATTGTGGAGACAACCTCCAATGATGTTAAGATGCTTGTTAAACACTTTCATATGGTTCAAACTCAGATTGATCAACTCACTAAAGTGCAAAATGATTTGTTAAAAAATAATTCTAAAGAAAAACATGCTTATGAAGTAACAACTAGAGGCGGTGTTTCCACCCAGGATCCTCTATATCCTGAAGGGCATCCCAAAAGAGTTGAACAAGATTCTCAACGAACCGAAACTAGTGCTCCATCTAAGAAAAAGAAAAGAAAAAGAAACATAAAACTGTTGTAGAATCCTCTCGAGCATGTTGATGATCCTAATAGTATTTCTATTTCCGATGTCTGAAACCGAAAGTGGTAATGAACATGATAAAGATAATGATAAGAATGATGCTTCGATAAAGAAGAAGTTGAAGAAGAACCAGAAAAGCATGCTAAAAATAAAAAGTATACTAAAGAAGATTTTATTGCTAAGAAACATGGTAATGAAAGAGAACCTTGGGTTCAAAAGCAAATGCCTTTTCCTGCTAAGAAACTAAAATCAAAGGAAGAAGAACACTATAACAAATTTTGTGATTGGATGAAACCTTTATTCCTGCAAATCCCTTTGACTGATGCTATTAAACTGCCTCCTTATTCAAAGTATATGAAAGATATTGTCACTAACAAATAGAAAATTCCTAATGAGGAGATTTCCACTATGCTTGCTAATTACTCTTTCAATGGTAAGGTTCCAAAGAAGCTTGGCGACCCAGGTATACCGACTATTCCTTGTTCAATCAAGAATAATTATGTTAGAACTGCTCTATGTGATTTGGGAGCAGGTGTTAGTGTTATGCCTTTTTCTCTTTATAAGAGACTTTATTTAGATAAGTTGATACCAACTGATATATCTTTGCAAATGGCTGATAAATCTACTCGCTATTCCTGTTGGTATATGTGAGGATGTTCCTGTTCAAGTTACTAATAATTGCTTAATATTAACTGATTTTGTTTTGTTGGAAATGCCCGAAGATGATAATATGTCTATTATTCTTGGGAGACCTTTTCTTAACACCGCAGGGGCTGTTATTGATTGCAATAAAGGAAAAGTTACTTTCAATGTCGATGACAAGGAGCATACCGTTTATTTTCCCAAGAGAATTTACAAAGTATGTGGAGTTAATACAATTTCTAATGTGAGAACTATCAAAGTGGGAACTATTGATTGTCCTATATATGAGCCTAAAGAAGAATATCAAACTCTTGTGATTGGATCCATATCAATACAATACAAGGTAACATGATTGATTTGAGGTTTAATTCTTCTTATGCTATGTAAAATTTATTTGGTGGCAAGACTTGATCAACCTTGTTAATAAATTCATTTTATATGCATAGAGGAACTAAACAACATTTTTTTCTTCCTCCACTTGCTTTACTTACTGTAGCACTACTTGTTTTGCAAGATGCTTTAGATTGATCTCCACTTAGGCCAAAAGCCTAAGCTTGGGGGGAGGTATACCGGCATCACTCATTCTTTGCATATTATAGTTGCTGGATATTTGTACATACTTGTTTAGCTTCTTAAAGTGGTTTTCTAATAAGAGGGAGATGATATTTGGGGAAGTGCTGATTGAAAACAGATTCTGGATCGACACCAAAAAATTCTCAAAAACAGCCGTAACGTTATTTTGCGAAGCCAATTTTTGTGCATGTTCCCCAGGTTGTTATCTAACTTTCATTAGTTGAACACTTTTCGAGCTGAGCAGCGGAAGAATTTCTTAAAAATCGATTACTGTACTGCTGTCAAGTTTGACGAATTTCCTTTGTGTTTATGCGACTCTTTTAGTTTTCATTTTCTTGTTTTTGCTTTGTTTCTTTCCTAAAACACAAAAAGACCAAAAATATTTCTGTTGTTTCTCTTTACCATTTGTTTATTTTGGCTTCTTGCTTTTATTTTGCTTTATTTGCTATCGTTGGTTTGCTATAAGAAAACCCAAAAAGATTTTGCTTTGTTTGCTTGTTTCCTTTTGTTCTTGTTTCCAATTCGAAAACACCAAAAATATTTGATGTTCTTCTTTGGTTTTGTAAAGTTCGTTATGGAGTTCAGTGTTCTTCGATGGCTGGAGCGTGGTTTTCATTTCATATTATTCAAGCTACACAAGTGAAAAGGCAATAATGACGATCTACGACAATCCGACTGTGGTGAGAGGCTGGTCTGAACTCTATTTGTTTTCATTTTTGTACATATACTCATCCATGTGAGCATGCTTAGTTGGTTCATGTGAGGTATATGTCATTTAAGAAAGTCTAGTAGTTCATGATCTCTCATGATTAGCTCCAATTTATTAATATGAGTAGCATGTCATAAATATTTGCTTGCATTGTTTTATTCATAGATAGGTATGACATTGTGGTATCCTCCTCTGAATAATTCACTTGAATCAACTTGGCACATGCTCACGCATGCATATGACTGAACAAAAAGTCAATTAAGCCTCGATGATTTACTTTACCTCAGAGTTCTTGTATCACTTTTATGCCTCCGTTAATTTATTTTGTCGCAAGCATGATTATGACGGTTACTTGCTCTCTTGATTGTCGCTTCCCAGTCTATTGCTAGCCTTCACTTTTACTGAGCGGGAACGCTGCTCGTGCTTCCAAACCCCTGAAAACCAAGTTATTCCAAAGTGTCCACCATAAATACCTATGCATGGCATTTAAAACCATTCCAAGTAAATTCTCATGTGCTACCTTTAAACCTTCAAAATGCTTCTTAATTTGTGTCAATATTTTATAGCTCATGAGGAAATATGTGATGTTTATCTTTCAATCTTGTCATTTACTCCTGACAGACTTTCATAATGGACTAGTGGCACATCCGCTTATCCAATAATTTTGCAAAAAGAGTCGGCAACGGGGTTCCCAGCCCCAATTAATCAACTTTCATTAACAATTCTCTTCACATGTTTTGCCCTGATTTATCAGTAAGCAACTTAAATTGCAAATAGACACTCCTCCATGGTATGTGATTGATGGAAGGCACCCGAGTATTCGGTTAGCCATGGCTTGTGTAAGCAAAGGTTGAGGGGAGTGTCATCCATAATAAAACTAAAGTACGTGCGTAAACAAAAGAGAAGAGGGATGATTTACCCTGCTGGTAGAGATAACGTCCTTCATGGGAGCCGCTCTTGAAAGTCTGGTTGACGAGGTAGTTAGAGTACCCACTATCATTCGTTGACAACAACAAACACCTCTCAAAATAATTTTACTCCTCGTTTTACAAATGAAAAGCTCTAGCACATGTTAATCCTTGCTTCCCTCTGCGAAGGGTCAATCTTTTACTTTTACATTGAGTCACCATCCTTTCTTTGAGCACTTTCTTGAGAGCACAACTGTCATTCTTAGTGTAATATGCTTGTCCCAAAATGTGATTAATTGTAGTATAACTTTGATGCTTTTATCTTTGATAATCTCTACTTCCAGTCTTCCCATAAACTTCAAAGGTGCCCAAGCATTTATGTTTTGTTGTACAAATACGGGCAAGCGAGATACCACTTTATCATATCCTTCTATGAACATTGCAATCCTGCTGATAGACATGATTCATGATGCTCATTATTAATTTGTTGGTACCTTTTCCATGATTGACATAGCTATTAGATGATTTTATTTGCATGTACCTTATTATGAATTGCTTAAGTACTTGCCATATCATGAGAATATTTACATCATATGAACAAATGTGTTCGTGAAAGTTCTTTTATCGCACTCGGTTGTTAACCGAATTGCTTGAGGACAAGCAATAAGCTAAGCTTGGGGGGAGTTGATACGTCCAAAACGTATCTACTTTCCCGAACACTTTTGCTATTGTTTTGCCTCTAATTTGTGTATTTTGGATACAACTAACACGGACTAACGCAGTTTTCAGCAGAATTGCTCTGGTGTCTCATTTTTGTGCAGAAATCCAACTTTCAGGAAAATCCTCGGAATTTATGCCAAAGGGCTTATTTTTCCAGAAGATTCACGGAGCCAGAAGGGCAGGCCCGGGGGAGGCCCAGGGCCCCCACACACTAGGGCGGCGCGGCCTTGAGGGGGGGGGGCGCCGCCCTAGCGTGTGGCCCCCTCGGCTGGCCTCCGACGCCCTCCTCTGGACTACATAACGCCTTCGACCTAAAAACGCACGGGGGTGAGACGAAATCACCAGAAGACATCCAGTACGCCGCCACCATCACGAAACTCCGTCTCGGGACCAGAAACTCCGTTCTGGCACTCCGCCGGGACGGGGAATTGGAGGAGATCATCGCCATCATCACCACCGACGCCTCTCCATCGACCAGCCATGTTTCCCCCATCCATGTGTGAGTAATTCCCCCGCTGTAGGCTGAAGGGGATGGTAGGGATTGGATGAGATTGGTCATGTAATAGCATAAGATTGTTAGGGCATAGTGCCTAGTGTCCGTAATTGGTACTTTTATGATATTGTTGCAACTTGTTATGCTTAATGCTTGTCACTAGGGCCCGAGTGCCATGATCTCAGATCTGAACAGGTTATCAATTCATGATGATATTCATTGCTTTATGATCTTACCTGCAAGTTGTATACACGTATCGCTGTCCGGAACCCGAGGCCCCAAAGTGACAGAAATTGGGACAACCGGAGGGGAAGGCGGTGATATGAGGATCACATGTGTTCACGGAGTGTTAATGCTTTGCTCCGGTGCTCTATTAAAAGGAGTACCTTAATTTCCGATAGATTCCCTAGAGGCCCGGCTGCCACCGGCTGGTAGGACAAAAGATGTTGTGCAAGTTTCTCATTGCGAGCACGTACGACTAAATATTGAACACATGCCTATTGATTGATTAGTACTTGGATACCGTTTATTATTATCTGCAAATGCCCTGCCTTGATTGTTACATGAGTTTCTCTCATCCATGCAACGCCCGTTCATCCATCCCTGTGCCTACAGTATTTTAATCCTGTTGTTTACTATAATCACTACTGCTTTCTTTGTTACACTGCTGCTATTATTTCACTACTGCTACTGCTATAAAACTGTTACTACTGATAAACTCTTGCAAGCAAGTTCGTTTCCGAGTGCGACTGAATTGACAACTCCGCTGTTAAGGCTTACAAGTATTCTTTGTCTCCCCTTCTGTCGAATCAATAAATTGGGTTTTACTTCCCGCGAAGAATGTTGCGATCCCCTATACTTGTGGGTCATCAATGAGCTTTATTTATTGTCCTTGCGTGAAAAAGTATTGTCTGTGTGTAAAGTGAATGAGCAAATATCCGCGTCGGAAAAAGATCAAAAGAAAAGAAAAAGAACTGATGAATCATCGAAGTTATGGCACTATCGCTTAGGCCATATTTCGAGGGGGAGAATAGAAAGACTCGTTAAAAATGATATTCTTTCTCCATTAGAATTCTTAGACATAGAACAGTGCATCGATTGCATTAAAGGAAAATTTGTAAAGCAAATTAAAAAGGGTGCAAATCGAAGCACAGCAACAGTAGAAATAATTCACACCGATATATGTGGACCATTTCCTGTGAAAAGCGTGGATGGCTATGATTCGTTCATAACATTCACGGATGATTACTCCCGATATGGTTATATTTATCCAATAAAAGAAAGAACAGAAGCGTTGGATAAATTTAAAATATTCAAAGCTGAAGTTGAAAATCAGCATGATAATAGAATAAAGATAGTCACGTCTGATCGTGGAGGGGAGTACTACGGTCGACATACTCCATATGACCAAGTCCCTGGACCTTTTGCAAGGTTCCTACAGGAGACTGGAATAGTCGCCCAGTACTCGATGCCGGGCGAACCTCAGCAGAATGGGGTAGCTGAAAGGCGCAACCGTACCCTTATGGATATGGTGCACAGTATGATGAGCTATTCCACCCTACCATTGGGATTGTGAATTGAGGCGTTAAAACCGCTATTCACATTCTAAACAGAGTACCAAGCAAATTGGTGCCCAAAACACCGTATGAGCTATGGACAGGGAGAGTGCCTTCTGTAAACCACCTGAAAGTGTGGGGGAGCCCTGCTGAGGCCAAAGTATTCAATCCAAATATCGCAAAGTTAGATACCAAAACAGTAAGCTGCCATTTTATTGGCTATCCCGAAAAGTCAAAAGGTTATCGTTTCTACTGCTCCAGCAGAAATACACAAAGTTTGTGGAAACGAGACATGTTGTCTTCTTAGAAGACGAAATGATGAGGGGGAGCATGGTAGCTCGGAAAATTGATCTTGAGGAGAAGAGGGTGCATGCACCTAATCCGATGACTCAGGAGCCATTTTTTGTGCTACCATGTGCACCTGTACCGACGATCCCTGCGATTGTGGTGCAAGCTCCTGTTGTGACTCCACCCATGACAACGATGAGTGAAAATTTGGAACCTGACTGTCAGGAGCCGAATGAACCATTTGTTGAGCATGAAAGGGAGCAACAACAGCCACCTCCAGAAGCTTAGCCACAAGTTGAGGAACAGAATGCTCCAGAGATTGAGGCCCCTAGAAGGTCTACAAGGGCTAGAAAATCAGCAATTTTGAATGATTACAAAGTTTACAACACAGAAACGGTTCATATGGAAGGTGATCCCACTTCATATGAAGAAGCCATGAGGAGCCCAGATTCATCAAAGTGGGTGGAGGCCATGGAAGACGAAATGAGATCGATGAGTACCAACAATGTTTGGGAGTTAGAGAATATTCCTAAAGGAGCCAAAATAGTGGGCTGCAAATGGGTCTACAAAATAAAATATGACACCAATGGGAACATCGAAAAGTATAAAGCACGACTTGTGGCAAAAGGATTTACCCAAAGAGAAGGGATAGATTACAATGAGACATTTTCTCCGGTCTCATGTAAGTATTCCTTCAGAATCATCATGGCACTAGTTGCACATTTTGATTTAGAGTTGCATCAAATGGATGTAAAGACGGCATTTCTAAACGGGGATTTAGAAGAAAATGTCTACATGAAACAACCCAAGGGTTTTATCATGGAGGGCAAGGAAGAAATGGGATGCCGCCTAAAGAAATCCATTTATGGATTAAAGCAAGCCTCCAGACAGTGGTATCTAAAGTTTAATGAGACAATTAAGATATTTGGATTTAAAATATTGAGGACAATTGCGTTTATGCAAAGTTTAAAAGTGGGAAATATATTTTCCTAATCTTGTATGTGGATGATATTCAGCTTGCCAGCAGTGATATGTTAGTCTACTGCAAGAGACAAAGAAGTTCTTGTCCTCAAATTTTGATATGAAAGATCTTGGTGAAGCGCCATATGTTTTGGGCATAGAAATTCACCGAGATAGAAACAATGGAGTATTAGGACTATCGCAAAAGTCTTATTTAGAAAAGATTCTAAGTAAGTATAATATGCATAAGTGCAGATGCCACACCTGCCCCTATAGTCAAGGGCCGACAGTTTTGGGAAACATCAAAGTCCCCAAAATCAATACGAGCTCGATCAAATGAAAGCGGTTCCATATGCTTCGGCTATTGGAAGCCTACGGTATGCACAAGTGTGCACTCGCCCTGACTTAGAATTTATCACCGGAGTACTCGGTAGATATCAAGAAAATCCAGGTTTTGAACACTGAAAAATGGTAAAGAAGGCATTGCGTTATGTGAAAGGCACAAAAAATTACATGCTAACATACAGAAGATCTAATTCCCTAGAAATAAGAGGGTATTCAGATGCAGATTTTACGGGGAATAAAGATGATAGAAAATCCACATCTGGATATGTATTCACGCTCGCAGGGGGAGCTATTTCGTGAAGAAGCTCCAAACAGACGATACTTGCATCATCCACGATATATGCAGAATTTATAGCATGTTATGAAGCCACGGGGTAGGCATTATGGTTAAAGAAATTCAAACCCGACTTGAAAGTGGTAGATTGTATTGACAAACCACTAAAGATGTACTGCGACAATGAGCCCGTAATATTTTATGCTCACAACAACAAATTGAGTACAGCTACGAAACCAATTGAGGTTAAGTATTATGTTGTGAAACACAAGGTCCAGGATCAAACAATAAGTCTCGAGCATATAAGGACAAAAAATATGCTTGCGGATCCGCTAACGAAAGGATTACCATCCAGCGTGTTCAAGGAGCACGTAGCCGGCATGGGTTTAAGGGAAAATCTTACCTATCCTGGATCATAAGAGGCCCAAAAAGTAAAAGAATTTGTTTCAAAACAGAGAAGTGTATTGTGGCTGTCTGATTCTATCGGCAATAGAGCTGTGACGATGAAACATGCCTTATGTACTGATCCAAAATGAAACGAATAAAATAAAAGTATAAAGTTAAAAGAAAAGTTGAGATCAAGGGGGAGAATGTTAGGATGATCTCCATGTGAATACCTGGGAGAAATATATAAACACACATGAATGCAATGAGTGCAATTTTTTATCCAAGACAATGGTAAGGCTGAAGGGACTTGTCCCGGCATGTTCTGTCTCGTATTATTACTGTAGGATTTATTTGTTGTAATTGCCGGTCGAGTAATGAAGACACCTTGTTTGAACATTTTCTATGAAATTCAAAAAAGCTTTTTATTATTAGAGAAATAAATCGCTAGTGTGTGTTATATACATATATTACTTTAAAAATATCTTTTCAGAGCAAAAGTTGCCAGTGTATGTTATATTAGTTCACTAACTAACAGTGGAACAGTGTATTTTTGCTTGTACAGCTAGAAAACCCACAATATATAGCGAGTATTTTCTTGCTTTTCTTCTGAAAGGTTCATCCCACAATAAAAGGAGCTTGACGGAAATTAGCTTTTTTGGACATGAAAATGAAAGAAAATAATATATAATAATTTGTTCATAATATGTGTCGATTACACATTTACACCAGGAGAAAATGAACTGGAAAATTACACGAAAGGATAAAATATAAGAAACAAAAAAGCTATGTTGAATCAACCTATCTCTATTTGCGTTTAACTACACTGACGTAAGGCAGCTCTACGGAACCCATGTAGGTTTTGAAGGTTTATGCTTATATTTACCTTTCCCTGTTATCCGGATTATGTTATGAAGAAAGAGGCGAAGAAAATACAGTGGTAAGTGATGGAGTAGATTAGGTTCTTATGTGTTCAATTTTTTTTTTCTAATTCTGCTATTGATTCCAGTTTGTTGTTTTATCATGGTAATACCTTGAAGAGTCTGGTAATTGTTAATATGAGTGCATCCCTTCTTCACAGCTTCAGTTAACGGGGTACTAAATCTTTCATCACTAATTCACTCTGTCATGCTTTGGCAAGTCATTCCAAGTTGCAAAGCAGGTACATGAAGAAAAATGTTTTTGTATCGGAAACCGGACAGATCACATCACCTTTTGCATCGCGGAGTCTGGCTCTACACTGAAAAATTCTATCGTTAGGGTTCAGATTTGCATATTCCATACATTTGAATGGCTTCAGTGGCCAGGAAAAGGTTCAGTTTATAGCTGATCTGCTTCCCCAAGTTACAAGCGGTGGGAAAAACCTGTAATTCTGAGTTGGCTGATTATGTATACGTTTACATGGCCTACCCATCTGTTTTACATATTTTCTTCATATGTGGGAGTTCTTGATGTGGATAATTTATTTCTTCATATATTTTGGGAATAATTAGCTAGAAAAATCGCTTGTTATATATGGTGGTAGGGTATCGCACGGTAAACGTGATAAGCTACTCTCAAACAAACAAACAAAATATGGTGGTTGGGTATGTTGAGTCTTGCGATGAACCATGTCGCCTGCTGGTAGGTGTTGTGGTTGTGCCTGGTTTCTTCATATATTTTGCGCTCCTAGCTGCACCGGATGATGTCTGTCCCACTTCAGTTAAGTTAACCTGGCATTTCAAGTCTCGGTCCAGATGTACTATGGAGCTAAATCAGTTTGGACTTTGCTAGAACTGATTGTACAAAGAAAATACAAATCAGACACCTAGCGTTATATTGTCACAAGAAAGATCTCTATATATATTGCCGCACGAGCGATAAATTATCCAGTCACTTATTCAGCATCCTTGAATCTCTCAAACTATAGTCTCATGCATCAATATGCTGGAAGAGAAAACAATGTGTACTTCAGAGCCTGAAAACTTGAGTATGAATAAATTGTCAGTGTATGTTATATTAGTTGAAAACTAACACTGCAACACTGAATTTGCTCGTACAGTTAGAGAACCCACAATAGAGAGTAATTTCTTGCTTTGCTTTTGAAAGATTCAGTAGGAGGGTAGGAGCTTGACAGAAATTAGTCTTTCTTGACATGAAAATGAAAGAAATAACATATAATAATTTGCTGATAATATGTGTCGATTACATTGGGTATTCTGGCAGAAAATAAACTGGAAAATTACACGGAGGGATAAAATATAAGTAACAAAAATCTATGTTCAATCAAACTATCTCTATTTGCGTTTAACTACACTGACATAAGGTAGCTCCACGGAACCCATGTAGATTTTGCCATTGTTCCTCTCCATTATCTCCGTCGGTCTCACACTCTTGGGACCTCTCATCTCTTCTAGTATCTTCCCGTTGGAGCCGACCCTCACAGCAAGCAGATGGCTATCCCGGCCAAAAGGAAGCTCGTTTTTCTCACGGTGTAAAGCCACCCAATAACCTCCCTTGTTGCTAGGTCTCACATTATCAGGGTAACCCGGGAGGTCGGCAAAAGGCTCGGATCGTCCGGTGTTGGGGCCTTTGATCCAGTGCCTTAGTAGTTTGCAAGGACCGGTTGACGCAACCACAAGGTGAGTACGGTCGGTGCTGACGGCGACGCCATTAGGGTAGGTCATGTCTGATTGGAGCACCGTAACATCTGAAGTCCGCGGATCGTACCTCATGAGGCGGCCCGTCGAGTCCCCCGTTCTCGTCACCATCTCGTGCTGCGCCCTGTTGTAGTTCATAGAGCTGTCCGTGAAGTAGACCTGGCCGGTAGTTTGGTCGACGTCAACTCCGTTGGTGAAACTTAGAGGTATGCCATCAACGCTATTGACCAGCACCGTTGCCTCCCCGCCGCCCGGGCCAACCCTCATGAGGCCCTTGTACGCGTCAGCGATGTATAGGTCTCCCGTCTTCTGGTCGAACCGAAGGCCGAGCGGGCGGCCGCATTGGCTCTCCGTCGCGGTCTCCGGGCGGAACTTGGTGGCCGTGCACATCTTGCTGTCGTAGCCGGGGCCGTGCGTGTAGGTGGTCCAGCCGAGCTTGTCGCCATTCCACTTGAGGACGCGGCCGTCGGAGACGCCGCTGTAGGGGCCCTGGCCCTGGCCGTCGAAGGCGACGCTCTCCGGCCCGCGGACGGTCCCGCGCGGCAGCGGCAGGTGCTGGCTCCGGGTGGCGTCGAAGCTGGCGGCCGCCATAGCGGCGGGCAGGAAAAGCATGACCAGGATCACCAGGGCGATCGTAGCCTTGGCAAGGCGGCTCATCCCGCAACCCATACTTGCTTGTTGCTTCTTCGATCGATCAAGTTCGCGTCGTTGGCTGGCTCAGTATTTTGGTTCTGCGATGGAGCTTCGTATGTGGTCGGCTGATTCGCTAGCTCGATGGTTTGTGGACAGTACACGGTGGGTGCCTGCACTTATATAGTACTGGCCGAGAACTATCTACCGTTCCGAGTCGGTGCATGAAACAGATTCCGAGTCGAAGAGAAGTACTACGTTCGTACTACTGCTGGAGAACTATCCTACTCTCGATCGGAGTAGTAATTTCTGCACGACTTTGCTTAAAGTGCAGCGATTCCGAGCGCGATGGTGACTTCGCCTTGAACACGGCGAGCTGCCGACGAACGGAAGGCTTCTGATTCAGTTCATGGTCACACAAGCAACTGATTGGCATAGAGACATTGACACCGTTCAGCAGCCGCCGGATGAAGATCGGATGGCTTCCCGGGGTGGTATTCTCATCTCTCACATAGTAGATGTGGATGATAATGAAACCCCGGACCACAGTTCAGAACCTGGAATCGAATTGAGTCATAATTTCCAGCTAGTATTTCAGATGGAACGCATGTGTACAGGTTACAGAACAGGAAGTTTCCCAAAAAAAATAGATTACAGAACAGATGAATGCATGATGATACCTCAGATTTCTGGGAGCTCAATGAAATCAGTGGAATGTAATAGTCTGAATCCAAAAGCAGGCACAGAGGAAGGCTGCCGGAACAGCACAGTGCACTACACATATTTACCAGAACGTTTTTAACTAGGGACCAGCCCATATAAGTGCCACCATCAGGCTGTCATCAAGTTGAACATCCACTACCCAAATTGTCAATCCCCCGAAATACAGCCATGCAAGAAAATGACATAGCAAAAAGAATACTGTTGGTAGTGTGGCGCCGACTCTGGAAGCTCTAATACCCATATGTCGCATGTGCAAGAGTATCCTCAGATCAGCAGATAAGCGCCCAAAATTAGCAGCGTAGCAAGGATTGACACATCAGTGCCTATTCTGAAGGTTGTGTGCGAGGGTGCTGGATCTGTGGTGTTGCTCACACTTCACAGGAGGTAGGGGTGGCTCTACCACCGTCAGGCTTTGTCAAGTCCCGCATTGGAGCCATTGCTGGTGGCTGCACAGCTTTATAGATGGTCCGAAGGAGGCCACCGTGTTGTTTCTCAGGTTCATGCAAGAATCCACTGCACAAATAAAATCCAAGATGCAGTGTGAGCAAATAATACATTCAAGAGAGGATCCAGTGTACTGCATGAAAATGTTACCAAGAACTTACATTTATATCTGTGAGTTGTCCCAGGGAAATCAGTGATCCACCCCTCCTCCATCTCCCCCTTTCTGCACAAAGGCATTAATCTGCGCCGTTGCATCTGAGAAGAAGTCCCAAGGTTGAGAAGGGAACTCGTTCATGAGCAGATGAACATAAACTGGAAGGCCAGCAGACTGCAGGGTCTTCACAAGATGGTTGGTCTGGTTTATCATAAAATTGCTGGTCGATGGGTATATGGACATGTTGCTAACAGAAACAGCATCACAGGTAACTGCTTGATATCTGCAATGGAGGAAGGCGCATCTTTGACATATTCGTCGATCATGTAGACAAGGTTACTTGGCTTCCTGCTTGAACTTCACTAGAATTGAGCTGTTTATTGACTGAATCATGACTTTCTGGGTGGTCTGTTTGCTGTAACAAGAATCATCAAGAGCTTTAGTCACTGCATCAACCACACCAAACCCAAGTTTCTCTGCCATGAATGAAGCACGCTGCGAAAATCCAAAAGGGGAGTAAATCAAGACTGAAGTAAGGACTTACAACTCCAGAATAAATGTGTTTTTATTGCATTAATGATCTCATCTTTTTCCTAGTCAACTCAACAAGAAATACAGGAGACGGGACTAGTACATCAAAGCCTAGTCAATAAGGTGAGTTGGCACACTATGACTCAAATATGGGTTTGCACTACATGCTTCCCCTTCACATACATTTAAATGCTTACGCCTCCACGGTAATCATGATTCCTGACAAAAACCTTTCCTTTTGCAAAAGCAAAGTCTGATAATCTCATGAAGTTTCCTGCATTCCTTCTTGATAGGCTGAACGAACTCCATGGGTTGGATATCATAGCCGTGAATATGGAAATGTCAGTCATGCAAGTATGTGATTGACCAACGGAAGGAACTTAATAGATGGACCATGAATTGTTTGCCAGATGATTGATTTGTACAACAATGAAATGGCATGGTATAATCATACATAGTTACATATATGACTTAATGTCTAATAAACTGTTTCTTATCAGCACAGGAATACAAATATCAGGTTTACCTCAAAGGAGCTCAGGTGGACTTACACTTCAGGTTGTTTGCAATATCCTCCCAAGTGAGGTTGAGTGTATAGACTTCAGCCACAGGCTTAATATCTTCTATGACAACCGCTAGAGAAGCAAATTGTGAAGTTACAACAGTAGAAACATCCTTTAGGTCAATGGAACTCCCATCTTTTGTCACTTGAAGAGCACAGTCAATGACATCTGCACCATCAGTAACTGCATTTTGATAAGCTAGGTCAGTGCAGTCTGGGTAGTCACCACTAGCACCATTGTGGGAGATAAGTAGAGGTACCCCTGCAATGCAAATGTGAAGGCTGGAGTTCAATAAAAGTACTAGATTGATGAGTTAATAATCGATAGATAAAGGAAGCAGGCGTACCATGATCTGTCTTGGTGCTCTTCAGGTTACTAAAGCAGCCTGCAGCAACAAAACATAAAACAACTCAATAGTCAAGACCAGAGAAGCCATGATCCAAACAATACATTACAACTCGTTCAGATACATCATTGTAGAAAGTGGATTGTTTCTTGATTAGAACAGAGTAAATACTAGATGAAAGATCATCCTGACCAAGTGGCCTTCTTGGGTGTGTGAGTTTCTCGAAGGAACATTTACGGCATAGTGAAGAAATATAAAAGGTGGAATCATCAATGGCCACTTGAGAAGTGATAGGGAAATCAGTCAAGCCACCGTCAACACAGAAGGCATCGTTGTCGATGAAGCCAAGATATTCTGCTAGCGGATCGTAGCTGTAGTTGTAGCTGAGCGCAAAGTCAACGGCAAAGTCAGTACCATAACTTTCTAGCCTTCCTTATGAGCATCATCATCGACTGAAATATAAGGTTTCAGATAATTATCGACCCTGACAGGCCAGATGTAGTTTTTGGGGACTAGTATCCCAGAAGCAAAAGTCTTGATGGATGTCAGATTTTCAGTATTGGCCATATGTCTGATTTGCAGATGGCTCAACAATGCCTTCACCAAGAAAACAGAACACAAGCTTTGTCGTTTCCTAGCTCTTCCAAGTAAGCTTTTTGAGTTGTTCAACCGTGTATTGCTTTGACAGATGCTCAGATTAAACTGGCTGTAGAAACTGTGATGCTGAGTTTTGCACAAACAAACTGTAAGAGGAGATCACTTAATTTTTTTGTACACTGAAAGTAACTAAAGTTTGCTGTTCCTGAACATTTAACCAAACAGCAGGGGGGCTTATATTCCGACAGTACAACTTCAACTGGAATTATTTGGAAGACTCCAGTTGATGTGAATGTAGTTGTTCGATCCCAAGAAACTCTTTTGTTAATAGCTATTAGTACCAGGAAAGTGTACCTAACAGCAGATGAGAGCTTGTCACCAATATTCCAGACATGAACACTTGCCATCTTTAAAATGGTGAAAGCGGTGCTTATCCCTGACAACGATCTCTCGGTTCTCCGCAGCTGACATAAATTTGATAGCGAGATGGCAATCCCCGCATATCCGCAGGTTTTTTATTACTCTGATGGGAGTGGTGCTCCCAGAACTCATCATGAGCCCATATGCTACTGCCAGTTTTTCACTGTGATATCTAAGTGCACCCTCCCTCTCCTCCTCTTCTAGCTCATGCAGCACTGACTCAGTTTCGGGCATGTAGCCAGCAGCAGTAATCCTATGGATCAGTTCTTCCAAGTACTGGTAAATCTCTCTAGTTTGCCGATGAGACTTTTCGCCCATTCGAAACAAATGGGATGTACCTCCGAGCTCAATCAAGCTGAATCCTATCTGCTTCTTCAATCTTCTCTTGATCATGGTATTCCTCACCTTCTCGACATGGTGCATTTTACCGGACAGAGCATATATGTTAGAAAGCAGAACATGGTAGGATGGATTTTCAGGCTCGAGAGCAATCAATCGCTCAGCCACTTCCACCCCGAGATTGAAATTCTTGTGCATCTTGCACGCCCCAAGTATTGCCGTCCAAACTTCAGGTCCTGGCTCTCCAGGGATAAAATCATGTACAAATTGCATTGCTTCGTCAAGAAGTCCAGCCCTTCCAAACATATCAACCATAGAGCAATAGTGCTCGACACGAGGGACCAGTCCATAGACCCTCTTCATGCAAGCAAAAGCATCCCGTCCCTCCATAACCAACCCAGCGTGCGCACATGCAGATAGAACAGCAATAAAGGTGACATGATTGGGCGGCGGCCCCTCGCGTCTCATCAAACGGAACAGCTTGATCGCCTCATGACCATGTCCGTGCATTCCGTATCCTGCGATCATGGAAGTCCACGTAACCACGTTCCGCTCCTGCAGCATGTCGAACCACTTGCGAGCCTTGTCCACAGCACCGCACCTGGCATACATGTTCACGAGAGCTGAGCCCAGAAACACGCTCACGTCCATTCTTTCAGAAACAATACGTCTCTCCACTTCACGTCCCAAGTCCAGTGCACCAGCCTGTGCACAGGCAGAGAGCGTGGCTACAAATGTCATGGAATCCGGCACCACCTCGGCCAGCAGCATCTCCTTATACACCTCGATCCCCCGTTCGGCAAGCCCATTCTGCTCGTACCCAGAAATCATCGCGTTCCAGGCGACCACGCTTCTATCACGAATTGCGTCGAACAGGCTGCGTGCAGCAGCTAGCTGGCCGCATTTGGAGTAGAGCACGACCAGCGACGTCAGGACGAAACGGTCGGATCCGAATCCGAGGAGGAGGGAGTGCGCGTGGATGGCCTTGCCGGTTCGGAGGGCGGACAGGTCGGCACAGGCCTTGGCGGCAGCGGTGAAGGTGAAGCTGGAGAAGGGGAGCGCGGCGGAGAGGAGGCGGCGGTAGAATGCAAGAGCGGCGCGGGGGAGGCTGTGATGCGCGGCCGCGCGCGTGAGGGATGAGAAGAGGAATGCATCGGGTGCGGGGTGGGAGGTGGCGACGAGGTGCGCGTATGGAGCGGCGCCGGCTGCGACGGCGAGCGTGGCCAGCTTGGTGATGAGCGGGAGGGAGTGGCCGTGGCCGGTGACGAGGAGGCGCGCGTGGGCTTGCTTGAGAGGGCCAGCTCGAGGGCCAGCGAGGAGGAGGGAGCTGTATTCCGGTGAGCGGTGCTGGGAATCCATGCCGGAGCCCGGAAGTCTAGAAGCCTAGAACTGACTTGACGAATTTTGCATTTTCCTTTGGGCGGGAGCTGATGCACTTCGCACCCACCTCACCGCAGCCAGTTGATACCCCGTTGATAGATCTGAAGAAAACAGTTTACCCGCAAATTTTGTAAAATGAACCCTAAAAATTAGTTACAGTGGGGGAGTATAGCAGCAGGGCATCTCCAGTCGGCCCGGGCGACCAGTGATCCGTTTGCGACGGCACGGTTGAAAAATACGCCATGCTGGTGGCTCGACACATAGTGATCGGCTATCCACTAAAACGTAAACACGGTTTAAATATGTGTTTCTGATGCGTTTGGGAGGACGCTGCACGGTCACGCCACGTGACTGCGCGCTTCTTCCATGGGCCCGCTTGACAGCGACCTATGTTGATGCGTCTTCTTATACACGCTTGTACAAGCAGCACACGTTAATGGCGATGCATCGCCTGTCGTGGCCACTACCCACCTCTATGAACGAAGTTAATGTCGTTATCAAGCGTGTCGTGCCCCTCGGCTGCCTCCGGCCTATATAAATAGGAGCGCACGCTCGGCTGCCTTCGACGTATATAAAGAGAGGCATGCGATCAGCTGCCTCATCATCTCCTCCACACAAACCCTAGCCGTTGCACAATCTCCACCGTAAAGCCGTCTCGCACCTCTCCTCCACCTTTTCCATGATGAGCAGCGTCGGCGGGCGGCCAGGCTACTCTGCCTCCACCTCTGACTCCACCTCCCTTGACCGACAACTCCGACGACGAGAACGAAGATAGTGCGGACAACGTCACCGACGCGGCCATGGACGCGAAGTTCATGGTTGACGCGGAGCAGGATGCAGAGGAGGAGCGGGCGGTCCACGCGGTGTTTGACACAAAGCAGCAACACCGCAAGGAGGCAGTGGCAGCAAAGGAGGAGTCCGGCGACGATGACTTCGACTGGAGCGGGCCTGAGATGGAGGAGAAGGCACCGGAGCAGAGGGCCTTAATCGCGTCCTTCCAGATGTTGAAGAAGAGCGAGGATGACGCCAATGAGGCGCTGTATCAGCAGCTACTGGAGTACGCAGCGGCCCACCAAGTTTTGGCGACCACGCAGCGGATGGAGCGGCGGGCGGAGACGAAGCGGGCGAGGGAGTGTTGGGGATATACCAACTAGGTGTACCACGATAGGGTCCTAATTCCGTTAAGCCCAGATGGCCCAAAGATGATGGTGAGGCATACAGCCCACCGGGTAGCCCAGTTATTGGAGAATCCGGAGGTAGGATCCAGCCTAGAGACGAAGTTGTCGGATCCGGCCCATGGTAAAGGCGGTCGGATTCATGACGCGCAAGACAAGGAATCCTATACGTAGTCTAGGCTTAGTGTATCCGGCTAGATCTATATCTCTTGTAACCCTAGATCTGGAGCCTTTATAAGCCGAGCCCTTGCGGCAAGACACACCTCATTGTAATCGTGCACCTATTGCCTTATAGTGAATTATAGCAGTATGTAGGATCTCGCCGCCCTTGTGAGATCCAAAGTTGTGTAACTCGTGTGACACCGTCCCGGACACCCGTCGCCCCATGGCTCCCTCTCTCTCTCTCCTTCATGAGGCTCCCCTCACAGGAGGTACCTCGAACACGCAACGATAGTTGGCGCCCACCGTGGGGCTAGCGGCGTCGGGAGGCAGGATCCAGGCGGGATCTACCTTCACAGGCATCGGCGACACCATCACCATCGGGCGCGTCCTCTACGCCGGGAACATCCCCATCATCCCCAACGACGAGTGTTGGGTCCCGGCAAGGGAGAACCTCGTCCGTTGTTTCGTCATCCCCATCAACGTAATTTGCATCTTCATCGGCAAAACAAGCAACTCGATCGCTTGCGCCAGAGTAATCCCTGCGTGGACCGCCACTAAGCAGGATACGTTCGCGGAAGTCCGATCTGGGTAGGTTCAGCCACTGACCGGATCCACCGTAGATCTAGAAATTTCAAAGCCCACCCAAACCACCCCCTTGGTGAACATTATGGTGGAAGACCGGTGCAAATCCGCCAGACCCTCACCGGAGTTTGTGAAGCAGAGGTGTCATTTCATCTACAAGGTGGAAACTACGTCCAGAACCGCTCCCAAAGGGAACATATGATCCGACGAGCCCCTGTAGTCGATGAAACTAAAGACTCTATCTTGGAAGCCTTTGAGTTATAACTCGATGATACTTATCCGATGAACTTGGAGGAATACGAGGTTGTCATGAAGGAGTACGACGAGGAGTGATACGTCTCAAACGTATCTATAATTTCTTATGTTCCATGCTAGTTTTATGACAATATCTACATGTTTTATCCATACTTTATATCGTTTTGATGCATTTTCCGGAACTAACCTATTAACAAGATGTCGAAGTGCCAGTTCCTGTTTTCTGCTGTTTTTGGTTCCAGAAAGGCTGTTCGGGCAATATTCTCGGAATTAGACGAAACAAAGACCCACGATCTTATATTTCCCGGAAGGTTCCAGAAGTCCGAAGGGGAGACGAAGATGGGCCAGGGGGGCCCCCAGACCACACCTGGGCGCGGGCCCACTCCTGGCCGCGCCACCAGGTGGGGAGGGAGCCCCGTGCCTCCTCCGACTCCGCCTCTTCGCCTATTTAACCCCTCGTGACGTGAAAACCCTACACCAATTGACGAAACTCCAGAAAGACTCCAGGGACGCCGCCGCCATCGCGAAACTCCGTTTCGGGGGATAGAAGTCTCTGTTCCGGCACGCCGCCGGGACGGGGAATTGCCCCGGAGTCATCTCCATCGACACCACCGCCATCTTCATCGTCATCGCTGTCTCCCATTATGAGGAGGGAGTAGTTCTCCCCCGAGGCTGAGGGCTCTACCGGTAGCTATGTGGTTCATCTCTCTCTCCCATGTGATCTTTATGTGATCATGAGCTTTGTATCACTATTAATGTATGTGCTACTCTATTGATGTTATTAAAGTAGTCTATTCCTCCTCCATGATGTAATGTTGATAGTGTGTGCATCATGTAGTACTTGGCGTATGTTATGATTGTAATCTCTTGTAGATTATGAAGTTAACTATTACTATGATAGTATTGATGCGATCTATTCCCCCTTTTATAGCTATTGTTGACAGTGTGTATGCTATGTTAGTACTCGGTCTAAATTGCAATGGTCTATTATGCATCTAGAGGTTACTTAAATATGAACTCCGAATGTTGTGGAGCTTGTTTACTCCGGCTTGAGGGAGCTCTTGTAGCCCTACACAATGAATGGTGTTTGTTATCCAACAAGAGAGTGTTGAAGTAGCACAAGTGAAGAGAAGTTATTTATTTATGTGATCAATGTAGAGAGTGTCCACTAGTGAAAGTATGATCCCTAGGCCTTGTTTCTAAGCATTGAAACACCGTTTCCAACAAGTTCTGTTACATGTTTGCTTGCTGCCATATTTATTTTAGATTGCGATTACTACTTACAATCATCCATTATACTTGTATTTCACTATCTCTTCGCCGAACTAGTGCACCTATAAATCTGACAAGTGTATTAGGTGCGTTGGGGACACAAGAGACTTCTTGTATCGTAATTGCAGGGTTGCTTGAGAGGGATATCTTTGACCTCTACCTCCCTGAGTTCGATAAACCTTGGGTGATTCACTTAAGGGAAACTTGCTGCTGTTCTACAAACCTCTCGCTCTTGGAGGCCCAACACCGTGTACGGGAATAGAAGCGTGCGTAGACATCAAGCTATTTTTACGGCACCGTTGCCGGGGAGGTAAGGTAAAAGGTATTCACATCCTCCAGACTACTAAGCTATTTCCTAGCACTGTTGCCGATGTGTGAGTGCTCGAAGCTATTTCCTTTAGATCCTGCAATTGCATCTTTTTGTTTCTTATTTTTATTTTTCACTAGTTAGGCATAATGGAAAACAACAGTGAGCTTTTTAATCTATTTCCTGAGTTAAGACATGAATTGTTTGATGCGAAAATTAAAAAACCTATGGAACCTTATTTGCATGATAGTAGCAATGTTATTAGTATGAACGCAATTACTGCTAATGCTATGGAGAAGTCTAAGCTTGGGGAAGCTAGTTTTTGTGATCTTTTTAGCTTCTCATCTTTAGGGGAGAAAATTTGCTCTGATAATGCTTTATCTCCCATATGCGATAACTCTAATGATGCTTCTGATATTTTAAATCCACCTACTAAAAGTATTCCCTTCATGATACCTATGAAAATTGTTGAACTTGCTATGAACAATTGCTTTGGAGATGGGACTATCCATCCTAGTGATCATTTACTCTTTATACATGAATTATGCGAGTTGTTCGAGAATGCAGGTATTTCAAAGGACCAAGTTAAGAGGAAGCTATTCTCTATATCTCTGAAGGGCAAAGCGGCGCATTGGTATAAACTGCTGAAGGATGGGCATTCTCTTGATTGGAAGGATATTGTGCCTCTATTTTATTCTAAATTCTATCCTCCAAGTGAAATTCACAAAGACCGAAACCGCATATATAATTTCTGGCCTCATGATGGAGAGAGTATTGCCCAAGCATGGGAGAGATTGAAGTCTTTAATGCTCAAATGCCCCATTCATGAGCTTCCTGGTAATATCATCATTGATAATTTCTATGCAAGACTTTCTTTTCAAGATAAAACCTTGTTGGATACTGCTTGTTCTGGATCATTCACACACAACAAAGAAGAGTTTAAATGGGACCTTCTTGATCAGATTCAGGAGAATACTGAAGGATGGGAGAACGACAAAGGTAGAGAGTCAGGTATAAATTATGATTATTATGAATGCATTGAAACTTTTATGGATACTGATAAATTTCGAAATATGAGTGCTACCTATGGTCTTGACTCTCAAGTTGTTGCAAATTTTTATAAAGCTTTTGCCTCTCATTTTGAATTGCCTAGGAAGAATTTTGATAAGTATCATGAACCTTTCAAAGACACTTGCATGGAAAATGAAATTGTTGTTAATAATTGCAATAAACATGCCCAAACTTCTGAAAATACTATTTCTTATAAGCATGTTAATTTTTGTGGAATGCATAGACCTTGTGGAATTAATCAAATCGAAGATGAATATTGTATCCATCATAGGAATGAAAAAACTAGAAAGTGGATTAGGGCTCTAGATGATCTTGGTGAAAAAGTTTGTGCCCTCTATCCTTTTATTTGTGAACTTTGCCATAGAGTGGGTCATTTTAATTTTCAATGCTCCTCCAATGATAATTCGAACCCCATGAGTGCTGCAAATTTGTATTGTGATGATGAAATCCTTCCTAATCAGCATGATGAACTTACTTTATTTTTGGGGTGTGAAGAATTATCAAGAAAAATTTATTTGTTACATATGAGTGATCTTGATATTGATAGTGTCCTGCATGGGTGTCTTTCTTATTGCATTAATAATTTCCATACAAATACTTACATACAGAATATTTTAGAAGATGACACTTTGCCAAAATATGATAGGACCGCTGTGTGTTTTAAATTTATTAATGAAAAGGAGGAATCCTCCCAAGTTTCTTCTATTGTTTCTGGAAATAAATCAGGTTCTGTGGAGAAGCCTCCCTTCAAGCCTCTTCCTCCTAAAGAAGAAAGAGGTAACGGCATATCCCCGCGTGTATGAGATAACGATAGGTAACCGTAAGTATGTTGCTCCTAATGATTATTATGATAATGAATCTGAGTACAATGATCTTCCTATGCCCTTTACCTATATTAGTGATTATGATTCAGAAGAGCACACTACTTTTGATATTGAAAATCTCTGGGAAACTAATTCTGAAAATAAGGATGTTAATAATTGCCATAGTATTAGTACTATCCATGTTTCTTTCCATAATGATATAGAAAGTTCTAAGCTTGGGGAAGCTGGTTTTGATGAGCATGATATTTTTAGTCCCCCAAGCATGGAGGATAAAATTTACTTTAATGATACTTTACCTCCTATATATGATGATTACAATGATGACTATTATATTTTCGGTCCACCTACTATTGAGGAGAAGATTAATTATGATTACAATATGCCTCCTATATATGATGATTATGGTGATGAGAATAATAATGATAGCTATTTTATTGGATTTGCTCCCACTACAATTAATAGTAATGACTATGCTTATGTGAAGAGTAATAATTTTATGCATGTAGCTCTGATACGTCCAAAACGTATCTACTTTTCCGAACACTTTTGCTATTATTTTGCCTCTAATTTGTGTATTTTGGATGCAACTAACACGGACTAACGCTGTTTTCAGCAGAACTGTTCTGGTGTCTCGTTTTTGTGCAGAAATCCAACTTTCAGGGAAAACCTCGGAATTTATACAGAAGGCCCTATTTTCCCGAACACTCACGGAGCCGGAAGGGCAAGTCGGTGGAGGCCCGAGGGCCCCACACCCTAGGGCGGCGCGGCCCGGGAGGGGCGCGCGGCCCTAGCGTGTGGCACCCTCGGCAGGCCTCCGACGCCCTCCTTCGGACTACTTATCGCCCTCGACCTAAAAACGCACGGGGAGAAGTCGAAGTCGCCAGAAACCCTCCAGAACGCCGCCACATCGCGAAACTCCATCTCGGGAGCCAGAAGTCTCCGTTCTGGCACTCCGCCGGACGGGGAATTGGAGGAGATCATCGCCACCATCACCACCGACGCCTCTTCATCAACCAGCCATGTTTCCCCCATCCATGTGTGAGTAATTCCCCCGCTGTAGGCCGAAGGGGATGGTAGGTATTGGATGAGATTGGTCATGTAATAGTGTAAGATTGTTAGGGCATAGTGCCTAGTGTCCGTAATTGGTACTTTGATGATATTGTTGCAACTTGTTATGCTTAATGCTTGTCACTAGGGCCCGAGTGCCATGATCTCAGATCTGAACATGTTATTGTTTCATCATGATATTCATTGTTTATGGTCTTACCTGCAAGTTGTATACACATGTCGTCGTCCGGAACCAATGGCCCCGAAGTGACAGAAATCGGGACAACCGGAGGGGATGGTAGTGATGTGAGGATCACATGTGTTCACGGAGTGTTAATGCTTTGCTCCGGTACTCTATTAAAAGGAGTACCTTAATATCCGGTAGATTCCCTTGAGGCCCTGGCTGCCACCGGCTGGTAGGACAAAAGATGTTGTGCAAGTTTCTCATTGCGAGCACGTACGACTATAATTGGAACACATGCCTATTGATTGCTTTGTACTTAGACACCGTTTTATTATTATCCGCAAATGCCCCGCTTAATTGTTACATGAGTTTCTCTCATCCATGCAACGCCCGTTATCCGTCCCCGTGCCTACGGTATTTTAATCCTGCTGTTTACTATAATCACTACTGCTCGTTTCGGTTACTTCCGTCGCTGTTATTTCACTACTGCTACTGCCATAAAACTGTTACTATCGATAAACTCTTGCGAGCAAGTTCTGTTTCCAGGTGCAGCTGAATTGACAACTCCGCTGTTAAGGTTTTCAAGTATTCTTTGTCTCCCCTTGTGTTGAATCAATAAATTGGGTTTTACTACCCGCGAAGACTGCTGCGATCCCCTATACTTGTGGGTTATCAAGCTCATGATAAGAATGTTTCATGTGATAGTTATATTGTTGAGTTTGTTCATGATGCTACTGGAAGTTATTATGAGAGAGGAAAATATGGTTGTAAAAAATTTCATGGTACTAAAACACCTCTCGACATGCTGAATTTTTTTAAGTTACTCGTGTTTTATCTTCCTATTCTTGTCACTTTGATCTTCATGAATTTATTTGTATACAAGATTTCTATGCATAGGAAGCGGGTTAGGCTTAAATTTGTTTCACACTTGCTTTTTGATGCTCTCTTTTGCTTCAAATCTTATTTCTTGTGCGAGCATCATTAAAATTACTGAGCCCATCTTCATGGCTATAAAGAAAGCACTTCTTGGAAGATAACCCATGTTTTATTTTGATACTGTTTTGTTGTGTCTTGGAAGTTGTTACTACTGTAGCAACCTCTCCTTATCTTTACTTTATTGCATTGTTGTGCCAAGTAAAGTCTTTGATAGTAAGGTTGATACTAGATTTGGATTACTGCGCGAAACAGATTTCTTGCTGTCACGAATTTGAGTAGACCTCTCTGTAGGTAACTCAGAAAAATCTGCCAATTTTCGTGTGTGATCCTCAGATATGTACGCAACTTTCATTCAATTTGAGCTTTTTCATCTGAGCAAGTTAAGTGCCCCTGAAAAATTCGTCTTTACGGACTGTTCTGTATTGACAGATTCTGCCTTTTATTTCGCATGGCCTCTTTTGCTATGTTGGATGGATTTCTTTGTTCCATTAACTTTCAGTAGCTTTGTGCAATGTCCAGAAGTATTAAGAATGATTATGTCACCTCTGAATATGTGAATTTTTGATTATGCACTAACCCTCTAATGAGTTTGTTTTGAGTTTGGTGTGGAGGAAGTTTTCAAGGATCAAGAGAGGAGGATGATACAATATGATCAAGAAGAGTGAAAAGTCTAAGCTTGGGGATGCCCCGTGGTTCATCCCTGCATATTTCAAGAAGACCCAAGCATCTAAGCTTGGGGATGCCCAAGGCATTCCCTTCTTCATCGACAACTTATCAGGTCACCTCTAGTGAAACTATATTTTTATTCTGTCACATCTTATGTGCTTTACTTGGAGCGTTTGTATGTTTTTGTTTTTGTTTTTGTTTGAATAAACTCGGATCCTAGCATTCCTTGTGTGGGAGAGAGACACGCTCCGCTTGTTCATATAAACACTGGTGTTCTTAGCTTTACTTTTAATATCCATGGCGAAGGTTGAAACTGCTTCGTTCATTGTTATTTGGTTGGAAACAGAAAATGCTTCATGTGGTAATTGGTATATTGTCTTGAATAATTTGATACTTGGCAATTTTTGTGCTCAAATAGATCATGTTTAAGCTCTTGCATCATGTACTTTGCACCTATTAATGAAGAACTACCATAGAGCTTGTTGAAATTTGGTTTGCATGATTGGTCTCTCTAAAGTCTAGATATTTTCTGGTGAAGTGTTTGAACAACAAGGAGACAGTGTAGAGTCTTATAATGCTTGCAATATGTTCTTATGTAAGTTTTGCTGTACCGGTTCATACTTGTGTTTGCTTCAAACAACCTTGGTAGCCAAAGCCTTGTACTGAGAGGGAATGCTTCTCATGCATCCAAAACCTTGAGCCAAAAACTATGCCATTTTTGTCCACCATACCTACCTACTATGTGGTATTTCTCTGCCATTCCAAAGTAAATTACTTGAGTGCTACCTTTAAAATTTCATTCCTTGTGTTTGCAATACATAGCTCATGGGAAAATAGCCTTAAAAACTATTGTGGTATTGAATATGTAGCTTATGTGTCTTATTTCTTATAAGTTGCTTGTTGAGCGGTAACCATGTTTCGAGGGACGCCATCAACTATTACACCTTTGTTGAATATCATGTGAGTTGCTATGCATGTTCGTCTTGTCTGAAGTAAGGGTGATTTATCATGATCAAACGGTTTGAGTATGCATATTGTTAGAGAAGAACATTGGGCCGCTAACTAAAGCCATGAATCATGGTGGAAGTTTCAGTTTGGACATCAATCCTCAATCTCCTATGAGAATATTATCTGTTATTGAATGCTTAAGCATTAAAGAGGAGTCCATTATCTGTTGTCTATGTTGTCCCGGTATGGATGTCCTTAGTTGAGATCTATCAAAAACGAGAAATCAAATGCGATCTATCTCCTTGGACCTTTGTACAGGTGACATAGAGGTACCCCTTTGTGACACTTGGTTGAAACATATGTTATGCAATGATAATCCATGTAAATCCAAGCTAATTAGGACAAGGTGCGAGCACTATTGGTATTCTATGCATGAGGCTTGCAACTTATAGGATGTCTTATGCATAACACATATGAATTATTACTACCGTTGACAAAATTGTTTCTATGTTTTCAAAATAAAAAGCTCTAGCACAAAAATAGTAATCCATGCTTCCCTCTGCGAAGGGCCTTTCTTTTACTTTATGTTGAGTCAGTTTACCTACTTCCTTTCGTCTTAGAAGCAAACACTTGTGTCAACTGTGCATTGATTCTTACATACTTGCTTATTCGCACTCATCATATTACTTTGTGTTGACAATTATCCATGAGATATGCATGTTGAAAGTTGAAAGCAACTGCTGAAACTTAAATCTTCCTCTGTGTTGCTTCAATGCCTCTACTAAGAATTTATTGCTTTATGAGTTAACTCCTATGCAAGTCTTATTGATGCTAGTCTTGAAAGTACTATTCATGAAAAGTCTTTGCTATATGATTCAGTTGTTTAGTCATTATCTTTACCATTGCTTTGAATCACTTTATTCATCTCATATGCTTTACAATAGTATTGATCAAGATCATGTTTGTAGCATGTCACTTCAGAAATTATCCTTGTTATCGTTTACCTACTCGAGGGCGAGTAGGAACTAAGCTTGGGGATGCTTGATACGTCTCAAACGTATCTATAATTTCTTATGTTCCATGCTAGTTTTATGACAATATCTACATGTTTTATCCATACTTTATATCGTTTTGATGCATTTTCCGGAACTAACCTATTAACAAGATGCCGAAGTGTCAGTTCCTGTTTTCTGCTGTTTTTGGTTCAAGAAAGGTTGTTCGGGCAATATTCTCGGAATTGGACGAAACAAAGACCCACGATCTTATATTTCCCGGAAGGTTCCAGAAGTCCGAAGGGGAGACGAAGATGGGCCAGGGGGCCCCCAGACCACACCTGGGCGCGGGTGTAAGGGTACATTGCCCCTATGTGTGGTTTTGGTAATTAATGACAACCCCTATGGACTAATGTTTTCATTGAGTTTATATGTAGGAATATTCCATAGGTTCTACTTGTATTCCATGTGTTGGATTCAAGTATGGATGCCATGTAAATAAAGATACATCGTGTGTGTTGGAATCAACATCATCGACTTGAAGACATATATGTGATATGATCAAGAAGAAGAAATGAAGATGGAGTTCTTATGTGGAACTCAATATTAGCCATGCTCTATCTTATGAGAGTATGAGAAGGTACAAGGTTAAGTCGGGCAAGTTCAAGATGAGCATCTTGAGTGGATCACATGCTTGAAGCTTGTCGTTCATTTGGTGATAATGGACATGTGAAGATGTGCATCAATGGAGCTTTCCCATCGTAGTGTATGGGGGAGCATTTGTGAGTCTTCACGAAGCAACAATGATCAAGTTAGGCATTCCGGCTTGAGTGGAGCTCGAAGAGTTATCATCAAGATCAAGTGGGATGCGCAAGGCAAAGGTATGGCCTTGCTATGTTTTCATTTTACCGGTCTCAAGGTGGTTGATGGGAGACTGGATTATAGGATAGATAGCCGCACTATCAAGAGGGGCTTTCGGTTGGGTAACTTGATCACATCGTCTTAGGGAGCTCAATCCTTTGCATACTTTGCATATCCTTATTGCTTCTTGGTGTTTCTCCGTGTGAGTTTCTTGAGCTTGTTGCTAGCTTTACAACAAGCCCAAGTTCATCGAAAACGGAATCCGCATGCATCTTCTATTGCGTTTTCGAGTTTGGACGTCTTCACCGTTTCTTGACGGTGGGAGACTCCCTCTCTAAAATCATCTAAAAATGTTCTGTGAGGAGTCTCCATATTTCCAGTTTTTGTTGGAGTTCTATTCGTCGTTACCTTTCCAACAAAATTGGTTTCAAGTCAACCGGAGTTCGGGAGCATTAGTTATCAAAGAAAAAGAATAAGAAGAAAAGAAAAAAAAAAGGGGGAAGGGCGGCCGGCCGGGCGACCGGTCTGCCGGGCCACACGCCGGCCCGCCCGGCCGAAACCGGCCCGGGCGCTCGTGCCATCCGGGGCGGGATCCCGTGGGCCTGGCTTCCCCATCCGGCCCAGGCGCCGGTTGCCTACCGGGCCGCACGGCGCGCGCCCCGGCCCGACCGGACCCTAGGCCTGGTCCCTTACACGCCGCCCACGCGCGGTGGGCGCGGCCGGCTCGCCCCGGCTGGGCTTTTCCCCTCCGCGCGGCCCATGCTGCGGATCCGGCTGCTGATCCGGCTGGGCCGGATGCCTGGCCGGCCTCATCAGCGCCATTTCCGGTTGGCCGGCTGGGCCGCCGGCTGGGGCGATTTTTCTGCCCGAATTTCTTGCGTTTTTCTCTGTCTTTTCTCCCAACGGGTATATTTGCTCCTTAGCTATAAATAGCCCCTTTTTCCACCTTGAGCAACTAGTTCTTCCCCTTTCTTCACCTCCATTGTTGCTCTTGGAAGAACTTGCTCTCCCCTTTGATTCCTCCCATAAATCTTGCTAATTCTTGAGGGATCTAAGAGAGGAGATCTAGATCTACACTTCCACCAATCCATTTCTTCTCTAAGTGAGGGGAACTCTTGGGATCTAGATCTTTGAGTCTTTTGTTGACTTTCCCCATTGTTCTTCCTCTCCAATTTCATCCTAGCATTTGTTGTTTGGGTGGGATTTGAGAGTGAAGGATTTGAACACCTCTAGTGTTCTTGCTTTGCATTATTGCATAGTGTTGAGCTCTCCACCACGATTTGTTCGAGTGAGAGACCGTGAGCTTGTTACTCTTGGAGGGTGACCTCCTAGTTGGCTTGGTTGGTGTCCCGGTGATCTCTTCGTGGAAGATTGTGAAGGGGCCCGGGCTTCTCCTTCGTGGAGCTTGTGAAGTGGTTGTGGAGCTTGCCATCTCCGGAGCGGAGGAAAAGCTAACCATAAGGAAAGGGCCATTATCCTTCGTGGGTGTGGTTCGGAGAATAGGGTGAGCCTTCGTGGCGCGGGGAATCCTTCGTGGGACCTCCACTCCTCCAAACGTGACGTACCTTGTTGCAAAGCAAGGGAACACGGGAATACATCCTCGTCTCCGCGTGCCTCGGTTATTTCTATACCCGAGCTCTCTTTCCTTGTGATAGCCATCGTGCTTGAAGTATATATATATTGCTATCACTTGTGCTACATATATCTTGTGCCTATCTTGCCTAGCTCTAGTTGCTATTGTTACACTTAGTTGAGCTTAGCATATTTAGGGTTTGTGCTTGTAAACTAAACGATAGTTTAATTCCGCATTCTTACAAGACAAATCCGCAAGAGTTTGTAATTGCCTATTCACCCCCCCCCCTCTAGGCGACATCTCGATCTTTCAGCGGGCCCACTCCTGGCCGCGCCACCAGGTGGGGAGGGAGCCCCGTGCCTCCTCCGACTCCGCCTCTTCGCCTATTTAACCCCCCGTGACGTGAAAACCCTACACCAATTGACGAAACTCCATAAAGACTCCAGGGACGCCGCCGCCATCGCGAAACTCCGTTTCGGGGGACAGAAGTCTCTGTTCCAGCACGCCGCCGGGACGGGGAATTGCCCCCGGAGTCATCTCCATCGACACCACCGCCATCTTCATCGCCATTGTTGTCTCCCATGATGAGGAGGGAGTAGTTCTCCCCGAGGCTGAGGGCTCTACCGGTAGCTATGTGGTTCATCTCTCTTTCCCATGTGATCTTTATGTGATCATGAGCTTTGTATCACTATTAATCTATGTGCTACTCTAGTGATGTTATTAAAGTAGTCTATTCCTCCTCCATGATGTAATGTTGACAGTGTGCGCATCATGTAGTACTTGGCGTAGGTTATGATTGTAATCTCTTGTAGATTATGAAGTTAACTATTACTATGATAGTATTGATGCGATCTATTCCCGCTTTCATAGCTATTGTTGACAATGTGTATGCTATGTTAGTAC
>NC_061513.1:113537679-113570348 GCF_022539505.1 Lolium rigidum | reverse complement strand
GGGAAATTCCTCCGGAGGGGGAAATCGACGCCATCGTCACCGTCATCGAGCTGGACATCATCTCCATCACCATCATCATCATCTCCACCATCATCACCGCCATCTCCTCCGCAGCACCTCGTCACCGCCGTAGCAATTTGGGTTTGATCTTGATTGTTTGATAGGGGAAACTCTCCCGGTATCTATTCATACTTGTTGTTGATGCTATTGAGTGAAACCATTGAACCAAGTTTATGTTCAGATTGTTATTCATCATCATATCACCTCTGATCATGTTCCATATGATGTCTCGTGAGTAGTTCGTTTAGTTCTTGAGGACATGGGTGAAGTCTAAATGTTAGTAGTGAACTATGGTTGAGTAATATTCAATGGTGTGATATTTAAGTTGTGGTGTTATTCTTCTAGTGGTGTCATGTGAACGTCGACTACATGACACTTCACCATTTATGGGCCTAGGGGAATGCATCTTGTATTCGTTTGCTAATTGCGGGGTTGCCGGAGTGACGAAACCTAAACCCCGTTGGTACATCGATGCGGGAGGGATCGCAGGATCTCGCAGTTTAAGGCCGTGGTTAGATTTATTCTTAATTACTTTCTTGTAGTTGCGGATGCTTGCAAGGGGTATAATCACAAGTATGTATTTAGTCCTAGGAAGGGCGGTACATTAGCATAGGTTCACCCACACAACACTTATCACAACAATGAAGATTATTTAGCCGTATGTAGCGAAAGCATTAGACTAAAATCCCGTGTGTCCTCGAGAACGTTTGGTCATTATAAGTAAACAAACCGGCTTGTCCTTTGTGCTAAAAAGGATTGGGCCACTCGCTGCAATTATTTCTCTTGCATTTTACTTACTCGTACTTATTTCATCTGTCACATCAAAACCCCCTGAATACTTGTCTGTGAGCATTTACAGTGAATCCTTCATCGAAACTGCTTGTCAACACCTTCTGCTCCTCGTTGGGATCGACATTCTTACTTATCGAAGATACTACGATACACCCCCTATACTTGTGGGTCATCAGGGCCCGACATATTTAGTGCCCATACCTCTCCTTAAATCTGAGGGATCGACAAAAGGATTTCCCAACTCGTCGAAAGCCTCCGATGTTTCCTCTTGATTTTCGATAGCATAAATCTGATGATATTTTGTACTCGGATCTATGTTGGGTTCGGTGACATCATTGTTGAGATTGATGAAGACCTTGCCCATCGTGAGAGATTTGTCGACGAAGTCGTAATCGTCGACATCGCTGAGCCATCGCTTATATATGAGTCCGCAGATGACTCAAACGATGCGTTGTCGAAGATCTTGGCGAGTTTCTCTCTTGCTCCGATGCCGACGTAACGTGTTGCCGAAGTTTCTTCTTCGACTCAGTTGACGATGCATAGCTTGAAAAATCAGAATCGACCGCCGACGATCCCGACGAAATCGGAATTTCGACACGATACGACCCTTCCTTCTCGACGCGAAAGTGGAACCTTCCGAACGTCATCTCCAAGGGCTCCGCCAGATACGCATATGCATCCAAACGGGAGGGTGGGTGAGGAACAAAATCAACAAGACCAAGCAGCCGATCCGTTTACCTCGATCCATAGTGTTGCTTCCGGTTGACGATGTCGAAGATCTTGAACGTGTCATCGAGATCGGCTCCTTACGCCTCTAATTCCTACGTACGGCGCCAATTGACAAGGGATTAACTTATCAATGCCTATGGATTGTAGGCTAGGGTTTAGTTAGAAGTAGAGGGCAAGTAGATCTCGAAGGTTTCAGCCGAAAAGTACTCGACGAATATGAAAACTAGGGTTTGTAGACAATGATTCGATGATCTCTTCGTCCCTCGACTCCCCCTTTATATAAGAGGTGGAGCCGAGGGTTTCGTTTCGTACAAGTTACAGAGTCCGGGACGGTTTCTAACTCATCCCGCCGATTACAAATAACACTTCCTATTACAACTCTATCTTTTCCTTTAACACATCTTGGGCTTCCGAATCTTCTTATTCTTCGGGTAGTGGGCCTTCAATAAACCCCGGGTACTATATTTGGCAGGCCCATTTGGGATGCCTATGTCACTCGGTCTAAATTACAATGGTCTATTATGCACTCTAGAGGTTACTTAAATATGAACTCCGAATGTTGTGGAGCTTGTTTACTCCGGCTTGAGGGAGCTCTTGTAGCCCTACACAATGAATGGTGTTTGTTATCCAACAAGAGAGTGTTGAAGTAGCACAAGTGAAGAGAAGTTATTTATTTATGTGATCAATGTTGGGAGTGTCCACTAGTGAAAGTATGATCCCTAGGCCTTGTTTCTAAGCATTGAAACACCGTTTCCAACAAGTTCTGTTACATGTTTGCTTGCTGCCATATTTATTTCAGATTGCAATTACTACTTACAATCATCCATTATACTTGTATTTCACTATCTCTTCGCCGAACTAGTGCACCTATACATCTGACAAGTGTATTAGGTGTGTTGGGGACACAAGAGACTTCTTGTATCGTAACTGCAGGGTTGCTTGAGAGGGATATCTTTGACCTCTACCTCCCTGAGTTCGATAAACCTTGGGTGATTCACTTAAGGGAAACTTGCTGCTGTTCTACAAACCTCTGCTCTTGGAGGCCCAACACTGTCTACAGGAATAGAAGCATGCGTAGACATCAAGGAGCTAGCAGCCGTGGATCAGCTTCTGGCTACCAAACCGATTTTCGCACCCATGAAGGAGCTGGCCGGAGAAGCAACCACCACAGAGCTGCCCAACCCGGAGATAGAAGATATCACATGACAAGAAGAGGAAGTCGCGGACGATGGCAGAAGGAACAATCCACTAATGCCATAGTTTCAACTTCCGCCCCAGTGTGACGTCCTACCACCCGGAACTATGTGCACCCTGCACCACTCCACGGTGACCCAGTGATGATGTTGGGACTCCAAGTGCAGTCAAAAGAGTATATTCCCCACAAGGGTGACTCGAGGGTTTTATATCGAACTCTTGGGGAATAGAGGAAAGAGTTGCCTCTCCCTCTCTTCTACTAGCAATCCTACAAAATAAAGTAAAGCCTTGTGTCCCCAACCCTACCATGTGGTTGTCAAGCACAAGGTTTCGTGTAAGTAAAAGTAAATAAAGTAGTAACTAAAGTAAAGTAAACTAAACAACTGAAATAAACTAAATAAAAGCAGTAAAGGTTTGTTTGTTTTGGGATTTTGAGTGCAAATAAGAAAGAAAAGTGTTTTTGTATTTTCGAATTAAAATAGTTCTGCAAATAAAAGGTAAGATAAAAGTGATGGAAATGTGTTTCTTATGATTAAAATTGGACTAGGGTTCATGGGTTCACTTGACTATTCTCTATTTTAAGTTGTAGTGGACAATAACAATTCATCAATAAGATACGAAGAAAATAACTTTAACATGTATAAGATAATCATCCATATGAGCATCACGTCCTAACATAGTGACAAATGAGGAGGAGGTATCAGAGAAGAATGCGAGAACTGGAGAGAGAACTAGTGTATCTCCATTCTGGTGTAGAAATATGGGTGCTAGGGGAGTGTGGTGGTGCATGGAATGAGCGCGAGGTGGTTTGTGCATTCAAATAGAGCTAGGGCGTTTCCATGGTGCTCCGTGAGGGCGTCAATGAGCTAGCTTTTTGGTGGTGATGGTGCGAGTGACTACTACGAAGCACCATAGGAAGCGAGACCAGGTGTGTTAGATAGATATGAAAGGGATGCATTCGATGGTCCCAAGAAGAGGAGAAACGGTGGTTGACATCGACGACAACCTCCACTCTTCTGTGACGGTGTCATAGAAGAATGCGAGAATTGGGGAGAGGGCTAGGAGTGGCTGGAGTGGCTGCCCGGAGGGGTGCCAATGCATTGATTATGCCCGACAAAACTCATTTTGCACGATTGACCTGAGCCGTTAAATATCATTCAATAAGTGACATTTGATCATGTTGTCCACTTAGCGTTTCTAAAACATTGTTCCAAGGAAGACAAAGCATTTGATCTCATTTTATTCAAACTAGAGAACAGAAATAAAAAATATTAAAGATATAGGGATGCATGTGATAGATATTTGACTCTAGTGAATTAGAAGCCACTACACTCTAATGAATGTTTATATTTTCTCTATACTCTTTGTCAAAGTTTGAAGACATTGACTATTGATTAAAAATATACGCTTTGTTTTATGAAATGGAGGGGGCAATATTTATCTCCTACACATTGCAAATATCATCGGAATTAAATAACTTTTTCTACACATGATAATTAGAACATTTCATCATCATGCACCACATAAATAGGAACATTACAAATCCATAATAATTCAAGTCAAATTCAACTTCAAGCATAGAACCACAAGCAAAGTGTATCATCCAAACAATATAAAAGTTCATCGTAGATGAATAGAGCAACACCACGAACAAAAGTCAATCAAATTTCTACCTCAAGTGCTGCCTGACAAGGTATCGACTTGTCAATGCCTACAGATTACAGACTAGGGTTTTAGTAGGAAGTAGAGGGCAAGTAGATCTCGAGGGTTCAGCCGGAAAAGTACTCGACTGCTAGAAAACTAGGGTTGTGTTGACAATGAAATCGATCCTCTCTTACTCCCTCGACTCCCCCTTATATAGGAGGTGGAGTCGAGGATTTCGTGATGTACAAGTTACAAAGTCCGGGAGACTCCTTAAGTTCGTCCCGTAATAGTTACAAGTCGAGTATTCCTAATACAACTCTATATTTCCAAACTATCTCTTAATTGGGCTTCCGGGCTTCATAAACTTCGGGTCGTGGGCCTTCAGTAAACCCCGAGTACCATCTTCGGCAGGCCCATTAGGGATGCCTATGTCACCGCCACCACCATTAAGTACCTCTCATGCCAGCATTGTCACCATTGCTTACCACGAATCCTCTTGACACAAGATTTGGTTAGTCAAAGCTCTATATGCTTAGCCCTAGTCATCTAAACCACTTGGATCCAGATTATATACTCGTTTTCATGCCTCTCGGTCAATTCCTCGGATGCCATCTTCCTCTCATCGGTCGCGACCCTCCTCTCTTTGGATGCCACCTTCATCTTCTCGTCCACCTTCCTCTATGTCTTAGGATTTTTCCTCAAACATAAACCTCATCCTCCCTCCTCTATTTCTAAGGGAGCATTCTATATTTTGGTTTAGAGGAATTTTAAAAGATTTTGCATAATGTTTCTTAGTTTGGTTTGTAGGATTAGAAGCCATATGAATTTTCCCCTATAGATCACTTCGTATAATATTCCATAGGAAAAACCACTAAGGTCTAACCTCATGATAATAATTGTTGGTCTCAATGGCAACTATTTAATATGTCTGTTTCTTCAAACAAGTTTTTGCATTTTTGTGTGTGCAACCAAACAACTACTATTCAGATCCACGTATTCTCAATTAGAGTAGGCTTCAATATGGTGTGCCACATCAGTATAGCTGCGTGTAAGTTATGAAAGTGGATCACACAACTTTTTTTAAAAAGAAAATCCAGTGGCAGCTAAAGAGGCTAACTCCACATCCTTATGTTGTTCCTTTCGCCACATGTGTTCCGTCTCTTTTTTTTTCGAGAGTATGCCAAAGATGCACCTTATCTTTATAGAATGGAGTAAACATATTACAAGAACTGAAAACTCTACGACTAAGGATATGTTTTAGAACACAACAAACTCACTCCTCTTGTTCGACATTTCTCTATTCCCATCTTTTTAAAATCATGCTAGCTAAAAGCCCAAAAATAGAGTACGAGGCGAATAGGGGGCATGGAGCAGTCAACTACCAATTATATGTGGGTCCTCTTTTGGAAAATGAATGCCACATTCAGTTACTCGAATGACGTTCTTGTGTATATCTCCAACGACGTTTTTGTGTTTATCTCCAATGACACTTCTTTTGACGGTTACTACTAGTTCCTGAACGATATGTTTTGTTTATCTCAAAATGACGTTTCCTCTTTCGGTTATTTCTAGTACTTGAATAACGTTTCTTTATAGAAACTTCGAACGGTGTATGTCGTGGATGCTGGTTACAGATCATTGCAAGTTCGCAACCTTTGCAATGATGATAAAACGCTTGAGTCCGGTACTGCCTAGACTTGTGGGAGAGAACCAAGGTGCTTTTCTGAAAAAAAAGGCCGCTCCATGATAATTTCAAGCTGGTAAGAGAGTCGATGAGGCTGCTTCAAAGGAAAAAATTAATAGTTTCCTCCTAAAACTAGACATTGCTAAAGCTTTTGACACAGTTGCGTGGCAATTTCTACTTGAAGTTCTTCAAAGAAAAGGTTTTGGAAAT
This sequence comes from Lolium rigidum, assembly GCF_022539505.1. Lineage (NCBI taxonomy): Eukaryota > Viridiplantae > Streptophyta > Magnoliopsida > Poales > Poaceae > Lolium > Lolium rigidum. The sequence continues at coordinate 113,564,035 of NC_061513.1, read as the reverse complement.
AGGTGGATAGCCTGAATTGCTATGATTTTGGCCTCTACATCATCTAACATCCCAGGACCAACTTTTTGGCACGCGAGAGATCTAAGGCAAGGTGATGCCTTATCCCCCATGTTGTTTATACTTGTGATGGATGCCCTTTGTTTATTATTTTCAACAGCTGAAGAACATCGGGTGATCGCACCCTTACCACTGAGATGTAATATTCCTCAACGTCTCTCTGTATATGCGGATGACGTAATTATGTTCCTTGAGGGATCAAGAAACGATGCAGCCACAGTCAAGTTTCTGCTTGAAGCCTTTGGCGGAGCAACCGTCTTAAAATGCAACATGAGGAAAAGCTCGATCTCCCCCATTTTCGGTGATGATGATCTTTTCCAAAAAATCAGTAATATATTGGAATGTCAGATCATTACCCTGCCGATAACATACCTGGGCCTACCTTTGCATTTTAAAAAAGTACGAAAAGAAGACTTTCAAAGGTTGATAGATAAGATAAGAAGAAGGCTTGCTGCTTGGAGGACTCACATGCTCACACAAAGTGGAACTGTGTGTCATCCGAAAGAGAATGGAGGACTGGGAGTTCTAAACCTTTAGATCATGCACGCCGCCCTACGAGTTAAATGGTCCTGGAATCTTAGAACAAGGTATAAAAAAGCTTGGAGTTCAGTTGCAACTCCTGCTGAGGACCTAGACAGAATGATTTTTAATGCGGCTGCTAAAGTAACTATTGGAAATGGTATGAGGGTTTACTTCTGGATTGATAAATGGATTAATGGGAAGACAGTTGAAGAGATCGCTCCTGATATATTTCAAGTTATCAATCCGTTGACAAGAGCAAGAAGGACGGTCGCTGAGGCACTTAATATAGTGCTTGGGTCGATGATATCAAGAAACCGCTAACAATACGAAGTTTCCTCCAAGTGCTAGCAATTTGGGAAGAGGTAGTTTCTGTACATATCTCGCCATATGAGGATGATATTTGGACCTGGTCATGGGAGGCAAATGGAGACTTTTCTACCAAATCGGTCTACAGGGCTCACTTTGCAGATTTGACGCGTTGTGACTATGCGATGGCGATCTGGAAATCTTGGGCACCCCTCCGCTGCAAACTAGCGATGTGGCTGTTTATTCGAGGGAGGGTGTGGACAGCTGATCGACTTGCTAAACGAGGTCTTCCACACAATAATAGATGCGTCTATTGCAATTCAGCGGATGAGGACCCAAACCACTTGTTTATGGGATGTGTTGTTGTTAATATCATCTGGAGTCGCGGTTCCCATATGGGCTGATCTATCACAGGTCGTTCCATCAATTGGACAATCCCTATGCAGTTGTGGAGCCAGGCTCGCTCTAATATCCAGGATGTAGGTAGCATCAGAAGACTCAACACTTTGGTTATGCTAACATCGTGGAGAATTTGGCGTGAAAGAAATGGTCGTATCTTTGATAATGATCACAAGCCTATTCAGAAGATTATTGACCAGATCAAGGTGGATGCAAGGCTATGGGCTGTTGCCAGTAGGGGCAGATTTATTTTACCTTAAGGCTAGAACATTTAGATTTAGCATTTTTTTCCATCTTTCTGGTCTTTTCTACCTCTGACTTTTACTTCGTTGTAGTGGTCGGATCGTGTTATCCTGTATCTTTTGGTTGTACTACTGCCCTTCTGAGCTTTCTCCTTATCTTAATTCATACATGCAGCTCTCCTGCATGTCGAAAAAAAAATCAAAGATAAACCAGACATTATCCCAACAACAACAATTGTCCACGATTCTAGACAAACCACTATCTTAAGAAAAACATAAATTAACTAGGAAGCTACCATCAACCTTTTTTTTTTACAAACATCAAGTATGCTCACCGAAATACAAATACATCTATTCCCTACCACCATAACATAAACATCGAACGACTTGCACCAACAAAGAAAGAGCTTTGTATTGTTTTTTTTTCTCAAGCATACACAAAGCCTTGTTTTGGTTATTAGGTGCATTCTCCGCTTGATGCATGTTTGGTTAAATTTGGCTAGGTACGGCGTACGCAGAGAATGCGCAACGGTGACGAGCACGCTCCGAAGAAAAATAACCCGTGTTTTCAGTATGGGTCTGTGAGGATCTCGAACAGTTCGATGCGCCTCCGTTTGCGATCCCCTATGTCGAAATATGCGCCTGCACCTAGGCCAACAGTTCAAGACGCATAGTCGAGACATAAACACAGTCCAAATATGCGCCTCAGATACGTATGGCGGACGTTGCCCGATCGCGTTGTGTGACCGCTCGCTTCTCCCTCGGTCCCGCCTGGCAGTGACATAGGTTGATGGATTTTCTCGGGCACGCCCATACCAGTGACGATGCATCACTTTGGCAACCTACGCCAAGTTAATGGCGATGCCTTGCCTGCTGAGCGGCCACCGTCCACCTCTCCTAATGAGAAATAAATGTTATTGCCAAGCGTGCCACAGCCCTCGGCTGTTTTCGGCGTATAAAGAGGGACGTGCGCTAGGCTTCCTCATCTCCTCCACACAAACCCTAGCCGCTGCAGAACCTCCACCGTAGTGCCGCCCCCACAAACCCGCGAGAAAATCCATGGCTGGTCCAGGATGTTGGCGAGGCGATCGAGGCCACGGGAGCGATCGCCGCGACCGTGCTGGAGCAGCATCACGCCGTCGCTTGCGCTGCCGTCGTCTTCGCAGGAGGCGGGGTACTTCGAGTTCATCCTTCGCATCGACGAGGACCCCCTCGGCGTCAAGCAGTTGCTAGACAAGTTCGCCGAGTTTGTCGACTGTGCCGAGCCGACCGAGTTGCAGCTGTGGGAGGCAAGATGCGTCTTTTTCCGGTGGCCTATCGAGGTATTGTTCGACGGACAGGACAAGATGTACTTGCACACCATGTGGGACAAGTTCGCTCGCGCCCACAACCTCGAGGCCGGCTGCCGACTCACCTTCCTCTACGAAGGCGACGACGAGATGATCGTCAAGTTGTTCGACAAGACATCCTACCGCAGACATTACCACACCGACGAGTCCGACGAGGACACCGGCATCTAGTGCTATCAGAGTGTTTTTTTTGCAGCGAAAATGGGCACCGACCAATTGAAGCCACTAGTGTATATTTTCTCGATATTCTTCCTGCGCATTCAGGAACAAGAAGGCACTCAGAACCCTCAAGTGTTTCTAGTTTGGGTGATTGAATGTGTGCGAGTGTTCTTTCTTTACGGTGAAAACACGAATCCTAGGACCAACACTAGTTACGTTTCCTCATTTTACAATACTTTCAACCATGTTTCAAGGTATGTAGCAATTTGTGTAATATTTCTATCTATGTTAAATAAAAAAAATAAAAAAAATAGGTAAAAATATAATTATGAGTCAAACCGATGGAAGCACCCAAACGCAAATAGATACGCGGCAAAAAAATAACCACTCCCTCCAATTTATATTAATTTATTTCAGTATGAATGTATCTGGAACTAAAATAGGGAGTATTTTCGTGTCACCGAATCAATGCAAACAAATAAGTGCAACTACTTTGCGCGTTTAATTTGGGTCGGCCGGAGATGCCCTGACCACCTTGTGACTTTAACCGGGAACGCAGGAACCAAGTATGTTGTCCATCCGCACGCACACAACAACGGCCTCCACTGAACCCTACGAAAACAGAACAGGACAGGGAAACAGCACACGTTCCTATCCCTCGCAAATGACATGTGGGACACGAGCCTGGTCAGCACCATGCGTCATAGAGGTGCAAACCAGCGCGCAACACGTCCGTCCAAAGCGTTTCCCCAAAACAGAACAGGACAGGGAAAGGGATGGCGACGCCACCGCCGTCCGCCGCAAGCCAAAGCCACCCGCGCGCCCGACCCGCTATCCAGCCAGCCACGTCACCCCGGCCACTGACCGCGCAGCCCCACCGAAAACGGCCCACACGTCAGGCGGCGCGCGACGGGTGCGCGGCGAGCTGGATTCCCCGTCCAGTCCAATCGAACGGCGAGCGGCCCAACAAGCTGACGCCTATGAATTGGAGCCGCAGGATGCGCGGCGGCGGCCCCGCGCCGTCCGATCCCGCCGCGGCGCGGGGATCCGGCCGTAGAAATATGAATTTGATTTCGAAACCGAAGAGTGGGAGAGAGAGAGAAAGGTTAGAGGTCGGGCAGGCAAAGGGAAGAGAGAGAAAGGGCGGAAGGGAAGGGAGCACAGCAGCAGCAGGAGGCAAAAATCCTCCTCTAATCCCCTCCTCCCGAAATCCGCCATTCGCCGCCGCCGCCGGAGCGCGCCGCCGGCAATCCCGGCGCCTCCCCGCTCCCGCCCGCCCGCCCGCGGGGCCTCCGCCCCCGCCTGATCCGGAGGATCTCGCCGCGGCGGATTGGGCGTGGCCGTTTTTGATCTGTCGGCTCCCCCTCGGGGTCGAGCAGCAGTAGATGGCGGGCAAGGAGCAGCAGGGCGGAGGGGGCCCGCCGCGGCCGCCGCCGGTCTCCACGCAGCCGCCGGTGAAGAAGCTGGTGAGGCAGCTCGACTTCAACGCGGGGAACATGGCGGCGGCGGCCGCCGTCGTCTCCAGGGTGCTGCAGCCCAGGCCGGCGCCGCCGCTCGGCTACCCGCACCCGCACCCGCACCCGCAGCTCAGGGCCGCGGCGCCCGTGGGGGTACCGCAGCCGCACCCCAAGCTGCAGCTGCTGCAGCCGCGGGGGGTTCCGGTGATGCGCCCGCACCAGCTCATGCATGCGCCGCCCCCGCGGCCGGCAGCGGCGGCGATGACCGTGCCCGTGCCCGTGCCGCAGCTTCGCCCGATCCAGCCGCACCCGCAGCCGGTGCCGCGCCCGCCGGTCGCCGTTCCCCTGTGAGCCCCGCCTCTTCCTTTTTTTTCTAAGATTTATCTCTAGCGTCAGGTTTTCAAATATTTTGCTTCTCGATTCCGGAATTTCGGAGGGGGTTATCAACTAATGGGCTCGTTTTCTCTTTGATTCGTCTCATGTTTTTTAACCCTGGTTTGAAAAATTAGTTTCCCAAATTTCATTTTTCACTTGATTTTTCCTTTTTGTCACTGCGATACATATTTGTACTAGTAGATGGATGCTCATGTTGTCAGCTGACATTTATAGCTACTTCTACCACGCATCCTAATGCATAATGGCAACCTTAACCGAAACTGCAATTTCCTATTCCTCCTTTTGTAATTTCCCATCATGCTGTTCTTATCCTTTTGGTCTCCGGGTTTTCCAGGAGGCCAGAGTCACCAAAACCACGTGGACGGCTGTTTGATGGGAAAGATGGCACCCCTACAAAGAAGAAGTGCTGCAATTGCCGGCACTCCAAATGTTTGAAGTTGTAAGTCTCATTTTACGTGTCTTAGCTTGAGAACAGAGCATTGTTGCAGCGTGATGATTATTATAATGTAGACATCCCCTTTTGTTATCTTAGGAATGTAGGGACTCCTCCATCTAAGTCACCAAATATGTGAAACTCCCACTCTTTTATGGATAGATTTGGATCCAGCAAAATTTATCTGATTCTGTACACATTTTTTTTGAAAAGGAAGGTTACCTGATTCTGTAGGTATACAAGGGAATACACACATTGACCATTTTCTTCAATGTTGAGTGTTTTTTTTTGTGCATAAATATCTTACAAGAACCAATACATGGATTTTGGAACTTCCTTTTGAAAAATCTGGATGATATGCCATACTGAGGCTAAGCTTGACAAATAACATTCCTGATGAGACAAGATATTTGGTCTGCAGGGAAGGTTTTGTAGCAATAGACTTGTAGGCTATAGCTAGTCAAATAATGGCATTACTTTTAAAAACTGAAATTGCAACTTTGTGGCTAGTCAAGACTATTATGAAGCACTGTATATCTTTAGAGTTGGATCACCTATATTCCAGTTCTGGCTTTATTGTCTCAAGTTTCTCTATGGCTCCAGTAGGAGCTAGAGCTTACATCTTCTCGAATCTGTATAGTTTATCGGTGTTTGGACCTTCACATAGAAAACCAGAAATCCTCCTTTTCTCCAAACAGGAAAATCATATGCATTGGTGATTCAGTACTGCTGTTTCTACTTGCATGCCTTTTATTTCAGTTGTAAGTCTTTGCATACTGACATTTTATCCTATCAAGTTGACTCTTATGGTTTTCTATGCTTAGGTACTGTGAATGTTTTGCATCTGGTATTTATTGCGATGGATGCAACTGCACCAATTGTTTTAATAATGTTGAGAATGAGGCTGCTAGGCGTGAAGCTATAGAAGCTACACTGGAGCGCAATCCGGATGCGTTCAGACCTAAGATTGGGAGTAGCCCACACACCAGTCGGAATAATATGGTATGTTTTGAGGTTCATGTCTCTTTTTTAAATACTTAGTTGTACTTGATGAAAATAAATGTCCGTTGCTTCTAGAGTATTAATGACATATTTTTAAGATTTTTGTGCTCATGTTTGGGGTGCATTGCATATATATCTTTTAAAAGAGGAGCCAAACTGAAGACACCACCCTAACTGATGACAATATTGAACAGGGGAGTCTTGGGAATTACATAAGTTTTCTGGAAATTAAAATTATTGCTATATACAAATAATAAATCACAGCTTAGAGGCCTTCAACCTTCTCCTAAACTTCTTTTACTTTGTTCAGTCTAAGAATGCTGCATCTTCTCTTACTGTAACCCTTCCATTGTTTTGGTCAAAAACCCATTTTCAAATGGAAACTGAGGTCGGATGAGCTCAGATTTTTTTTCTTAAAGATCAATTGGTGTCAGTAGTACATATGTTATTTAATTAATTTTATTTAGACATGTAAATCACCACACTATTGCTAGACAGTTTTTCAAACATTTAACGTTATTAAGTAAGTGAAGATTTAGTATCCCCAACTAAAATGTTTGTCACTTATTCTTTCACCAACGGGGAAAAACCGCCAGTTTCTTCCAGGCTTCACAACAAAAAAAATGGCTTAATTGAAACAAGAATTGTGTTTTCCAGAGAAATTGGAGCTAAGGATTTTATTTTTTATTCTTTGTAGAAAACTAAAATGTTATTCCATTAACATTGTTGGCTAGACTTTGTCCTTTTTCTGTCCCAGCGTGATGTCTTCATTATTATATTTCTCATCTTGGCCATGTTATCTGATTTATGCTTCAGTGATATGTGTAATTAATACTAGTTACTTAATTTGCCAGGAAGTAGCTGGTGATCTCCCTTTAATAGGGAAGCATAATAAAGGGTGCCACTGCAAGAAGTCAGGATGCCTCAAGAAATACTGCGAGTGCTTTCAAGCTAATATACTATGCTCTGAAAATTGCAAGTGTATGGATTGCAAGAATTTTGACGGGAGCGATGAAAGAAAAACTATTTATGTGGATCCCAAAACTGCCATTCAAATGCAGCAAGCAACAAATGCAGCGGCAAATGGTGCTATCGGAGCAACTGGATTGTCATCTCCTTCCACATCAAGGAAGAGAAAGCACATAGATCCTTCGATTGACCTTTCAACCAAGGAACATGTAGCTCACAGGAATGGCCAACTGTCACAGGTAATGAACATTTTTTTTTCTATTTAAGCATTTCTCTGCAGTTTTGTTAATTTCTCGAATTGTGCATAGTTGTGTTTTAAACTATTGACTTAAGAGGTAAGGTGAAGCAATTCATCCCATCACTAGGAAGTTATATGTTATGATGTGCATACCATGAAGTCAGCTAACGATACTTCACGTCTGTGCACTTGTGACCTGCTTAACTTACATTGTTGCGGTTGTAAAAAACTTACATTTTTGCTACTTCCTCCGATCCATATTATTTGATGCTAAAATAGATGTATCTATAACTAAAATTTGTCTACATACATATATATTAACGTCAAGTAATATGAATTGGAGGGAGTATATGATTTTGCATAAATTTAATTTTGCACTAAGTGAACCAACTGTAGTGATGCACAAATTACATTACCTTGGTTATTGACATCCCGTGCTTTGCCACCAAAGTAAATCAACCTCACTCATGTGTCTGCAATGACCTCCTCGCCAATTTTATGCACTGAGATATCTGAAAGGGGTAACTCCAGAAGTATACTAATTTTACTAGCTGAACAACGGTGTCCCTTCTACAGATTAAGAAAGTCATATCACCTCAGCTGTCAGCAGCACACAAGACATTGTTGTCATGCTCAGTCTGCTCCAAGCTATTGGCTGCGCCACCACTTAACCATAGCTTTGCCCCGGCAACAATCTTGCCTTGGCAGTCGTGCTCGGCCAACTGCTTCACAGCCAAACCCTGTCGACCTTCTTTATGCGCATCATGCTCCATTTCCGTTAAATTTTTTGAGAGGTTGATTAAGTAGTTTGTTAGGGAGATCTTCACTTTGTTTAAGCTAGTTTTTTGGATAATACTTTTTAGATATGTGAAAGGTGAGGAGGGAGAGGTTTGAATGCACCACCACCGCCATGATCTCAGGCTTTAGTAATTGTAAAGATAAAAATTAGCATAAGTGCAAATTGGATGACGTTGTCACCTTTCTGTCTTTTTAAATAATATGTCCTATGCAATGAAAAGAAACGCAATGTCATTGCGTTTTCCCGAAGAAAATAATATGTCCTGGAGTGGTCCAAATTCATCTAGAACAAATTTCGGAAAAAATCTAACTAACCAAAGAGACTGTCAAAGGCTACTTATAGCAAGGGTTATTATGGAATTCTGAGAAGGTTGCTCTACATACTTCATATTTTAATCAGATTATCTACCAGAGGAACGCAGTGGCATCTGATGGTTCACTCCCAGGAAGCCAGTCTGTGCATCCCCATATGATGGGGCCCTTTAAAGTCACCTACAGGTAACTGTCAATTCCACGGATTTCTGCGATTAGAAATGAATTTTGATTTTCCTTGAGCAAGCCAACTTATCTGTTCTCTGTTGATGGATTTATGTCATCCCTATAGGCCTCTTTTAGCGGATATTATTCAGACAGGGGATGTAAAGGAGCTGTGTAAACTCTTGGTGACAGTATCGGGAGAGGCTACTAAGGCATATACTGGTATTGCTCTTGGCATCATGCTTATTTCCCCCTTTTCCTGTTCTGTTAGTTTTCAGAAAATATTCCTGGTGATCCTTCACTGCGCGTGACTTGCATTTGTGATAGATATTCAATCTACCCACATAGATCAAAGCCTCTTCACTTTAAATTTTACCGTTTGCATCGCTGCATTCAGCTCCAACTGTTCCTTCTCTTCGGCCTTTGTTTTGGATGCTGCAAGTGCTATATACTTCTTCGAACATCATTTGTATACGCAACTATATCATGTACTTGATTAGGTGGATCTCATCTCTACTTTATAGTTCGCTAACACTGCACAGTGTGGTCAGGATCACTGTATTTCCCGTCAAAATCTTACTGTACTGTGCATGGGGTTCACTTGTGAGTGATGGTTGGTCGCCATAATGACACTTGACATTTCTCATATTAAACAAACACCAAGTCTTTGCAGCAGTTCTTAACTATCTTCAATTTTCCACGTTTTTATTTAGTAATTTAACGTAGTTACGGTAATGTTTTCTCATTGCAAAACTTCAAAACTAGGTCGGAAAATCCAGGATGAGAAGGTGCCACCAAAAGAAGATGGGACGGGAGGTTCGTTAGCAATGACAAACCATAATAGAGAAGAACAAAATAAAGATCAAAGTCATAGAAAAACATCAACCGATGACCGTGCAAGTGGGGGAACTCATATGGGGAAAGCATCTCTAGATGATTCCAGACCTGATTGCACAGATGACCAAAAATCCAGTAGACCAATGTCTCCTGGAACACTAGCATTGATGTGTGATGAACAAGATACTATGTTTGTTACTTCTGAAAATGTTGATGCTCAGCCAACAGTAGCTGTCAACCCGAACCGTTCCGAATTGTATGCGGAGCAGGAAAGATGTGTGTTGACGGAATTCCGCGATTGCCTCCGGAAGCTTGTGCAATACGGTAGAATGAAAGGTACATCAGATATCCTATCTGGCATGTCAAGTCATAATAATAGGCATTCTTTATTTGTTTAATTTGCAAAACTTGGGTTGGTTTGATACTGATTATTTTCAACATGCAGAGGAGAAGTACTCCATGGCGATCAGATCTGAAGCAACTGCCCATCCTGGGCAGGTAAATGGTGTTCCCCGAATCCCATATTCAAAAGAAGTAGATGTACAACCTATTGTAAAAACATTTCCTCAAAGTTCCAGCAAACATCTTGTTACTGGAAACCCTGCGAGTGGGCACTTAGACAAAAAACTGGAGCCTGGGAACACATAGATGCACCTCAGGTTTGTATTTGGGGTACAAGAATCTTGTTTGCACCCTCTAACAGCTTGACTGGGGACATGTATCGGTCTTGATGATTAATTTAGGTTAAAGAAATTCCAATTTATTCTCACTGGTCAGAACAAGTGTAATGGTGGATAGTTAGTTTAGTCAGGCAAATGCCTTTCACCTTATTTTTATCTACATTTTTAGTTCTTTTTTTTCCTTTAGTATTTTCTTGGTGAAGTTTCTCCGGTCCCCATACTAATAGGTTTACATGACATTGTGCCATGTAACATCGTTTGTTTCTTTTTTCCAACCGGAATTGCATGTTATGTTATCATACTTAGGTGCGATAAGTTCTTATCTGACATTGTGGGACTTCCAGTGGTAAAATGTACCAAAACCTCCTGCCTTTATCCTTTAATGTTACAACGAAACACGTAAGTTCTGCTACCAAGGGAATACTTGATATCGCTCTAACCTGTACAGGAAATATGTATTACAGCTATAATGGACAATGGCACTGCAGAAATTCTCATGAGCCTAAACAGAACTTATGGCGTCGGCAGGATGTGTACTCCATTTTCAGAGGAAAGTTACTCTCCCAAGATCTGAGATACCGAGCTTTTGATGTTGCTGACAAACTTTTCTCTGCAAAGAATTAATATAGATGTTAGGAAATCCACAAAGTACATACGAGTACTTTGAGCTGCAGTAATGGAGCACAGAATCACGCTATACTTGTACCAAACTGCTCATTCGAAGAAAAGTGTCAGTTGCTGATGCCAGTTCAGTACAATGTCATGTTTGCTCATTGATGCAAATGTGCCACAAATCAAACTGAAGTGTTATGCTAATTGTGGCAATGCATCATAAATCTTCCCAAAAGAATGACACATCTCTTGTAGCCAATTACTGAAAGTAGGTGATATTTTACGACTGAACTACAATGAAATGTGTGCCGATTTTCACACTATCTTCTTAATAAACAAATAAATATATGTTTCCCAAGGAACTGGATCCTCTTAGTATCAGTGCCGTTTGAAACCAAACCTTTTGGGAGATATGACAATGAATAAGTGTGGCTTACCTGTCTGGTTTGAAGAGAAGGTTCCCGTAGATGAACCACTGGAAATGGCGGCTTGTGTTAATAGAAAGGCAACAGCTTTATTAAAAAAGGGACAATTTATAGTTGAGGTTTTTGCGTAAAACTTACCCATGCAACTGATATTCCAATTATTTCGAAGAAAATAGGGAGAACCGGGAGCTTATCTATGGCCTGCAGTTGAGATAGCAAGATGATCAGACTGATTTTCTTTGCCCGTTGCATATTAGGTCATCTGGAATTTACCTCAATAACCATCATGGAAGCCCAGAATGCAGCAATTGCTGCAAAGCCTATACCGGCTAGAGCAAAGATATCTTCGGTAGTGTTGAACTGTTTGAGATTCCAGTTTGATTAGTTCCTTCATTGATAAAAATGAAACCTTGATGGAAGTGCAATTCAGAACAACTACTATTTGATACATGTATCTTCCCTTCAACATTAACTAGCAGTAGTACTACATAGGAAAGACTCTTCCCGGTATTTTTAGTAGCCATGACCCATGAGATTATGAATTATGACCTTGGAAGTATATTGTTTTTCACAAAAAAAAAATATCGACTCAAATTTTTGGTTGAGCTGGTTGATGCATGCAAATCAGCATTGTACCGAAAATCCCTAAAAAAAACATTGCACCCAAAATTCTTAGTGTACAGAACAAGCCCAAAATTCTAATGATAATAATTACGGTTCACTTCATGCCCATGTTTAGATCAACTGAATCTGGACGAAGCAAGGGTGCCATATTGCTGCCATTTCAACATTGGGCTAAACTTGGTTACATGAAAGTAACTATCGAATCAAACCATGCTGACGTGCATCTCATGTCGACCTGTGGTTCTGTGAGCTTAGCTTTTCTAGGTTCTGAGTTTGTTTTAGTGCTAGTTTTCACCCGGATTTCCTTCAATTGACTGAGCACAAATTCTTCTTTTTTTGACCGGGGTCACAAATTCTTCTTCATTGATGGGATGAGGCAAAAGTTCTGTGTTCGGTTTGAGAAAAGCAAGGGTGGCCTGAGGCCGGAGCACCGGCCACATCAACCCGTAGTTCTCACATAGGGATCATAGCATATATCACGAAGCATTTGGAGCTGATGCTGCACTGGGCATCAGGTGCACCAGGAAGCAATAACGTTTCTCAAATTTCTACATTATGGATCTCTTCCTTGTTAATAGGATGCATAAATCACTGATGCAAAATCAAATTTGTTCAGGCAATCGATACTAGCAGTACTACGTTAAACCTTTTAACCTCAAAAACTACATTAAACCTCCGAAAACATTCCCCTTTTCAGATTCAAAACTCAGTCTTGATATTTTTTCAGAAAAGATTGTAATCTCATAGGTAAAGATAAATGACAAGAAACTCACTGAACTCTTGACATATTTCACGATGCTCCCGGTTTCTGAACTGTCCTGCGCAGCCTTGGCAACTACACCGCGACTCCATGTCCTGCCTGAACAAATTGCAGTGCACACGATGAATTACCGCGGAGTGCGTCAAACAAAACAGAACAACTTTGCAACCGGAGCACATGGTCGCTGCTTCTAGGAGGTAAATAAGTTACCTGACACGACGGAGCTTCGGAGCCTGGGCAGATTGATGCGGACACTCCTGCTGCCGCCGCCGCCGCACGGCGCGAGCGCTGCAGGCTGAGCGATGGAGAGGGCGCAGGACATCATCGCCAAGATCCCTCGCCTGGGGATTGGTGCAGAGTACTGCGATAGCGTGCGTGAAGGATGCTTGGAGGAACCGGGGAAACTACTGTGCTGTTTGGCCTTCGTCTGCAACAGCGGATGTGAGCGGGAGCTCCCTAGTCCACTAACGCTTCATCAGATGGCAGGTTTGCAGATTGCCCCCTTTTGTTCTGTACTCTTTCGTTGGTCAGAATGCTACTGTACTTATTGCTGTTGGGCACTTGTACTACTCTTCTTCCTTAAGCTGTACTGCTTTTTTTAAAAAAAGAAGTTGTACTCCTACTAATAATCATCATAAAACAATACTTTTTTTGCGGGGATCATAAAACAATACTTCGATAGGATCAAAACTCCGCATTTCCCTGCTATAGTGCTATATTTAGCATTCCATGTATCGAAGATTTAAAGGAAGGAAAAGAAAAGAAGAAGTTATTCCTAGTACTTGAATCATCACCGGAGGGCTCTACATCACCATGCCCGCCTCCGGACTGATGCGTGAGTAGTTCATCCTTGGACTATGGGTCCATAGCAGTAGCTAGATGGTTGTCTTCTCCTATTATGCCATCATGTTTAGATCTTGTGAGCTGCCTATCATGATCAAGATCATCTATTTGTAATGCTACATGTTGTGTTTGTTGGGATCCGATGAATATGGAATATAATGTCAAGTTGATTATTGATCTATCATATATATGTTGTTTATGATCTTGCATGCTCTCCGTTGCTAGTAGAGGCTCTGGCCAAGTTGATACTTATAACTCCAAGATGGGGTATTTATGCTAGATAGTGGGTTCATGTCTCCATTGAATGCGGGGAGTGACAGCAACCCCTAAGGTTGTGGATGTGTGATAACCCACAAGTATAGGGGATCGCGGCAGTCTTCGAGGGAAGTAAAACCCAAATTTATTGATTCGACACAAGGGGAGGTAAAGAATACTGATAAGCCTTAACAACTGAGTTGTCAATTCAGCTGCACCTCGAAAAGCACTAGTAACGAGGGTGATGTGAAAGTAGCAGTGATATGAGAGCAGATAGTAACGAGTAACACGACAGCGAGTAATAGTAACACATGAGCAATGGCACCGGAAGATAGTTGATACTACTTCCAATGACATGTAGAACGAGTATATAATGATGAAAGATGGACCGGGGTTCCCGACTATCTACACTAGTGGCAACTCTCCAATAACAAGTGTTGGGTGAATAAATTACAGTCGGGCAATTGATAGGATTGAAATAGCATTAAGACAGAATATCAAGATCATTAATCATGTAGGCATGTTTTCCATATATAGTCATACGTGCTCGCAATGAGAAACTTGTACAACATCTTTTGTCCTACCAGTCAGGTGGCAGCCGGGCCTCTAGGGGATATACTGGAAATTAAGGTACTCCTTTTAATAGAGCACCGGAGCAAAGCATTAACACTCCGTGAAAACATGTGATCCTCATATCTAAGCCTTCCCCTCCAGTTGTCCCGATTTCTGTCACTTCGGGGCCTTTGGTTCCGGACAGCGACATGTGCATACAACTTGTAGATACAATCTAAGCAATAAGTAAATCTAAGATCATGCCACTCGGGCCCTAGTGACAAGCATTAAACACAACAAGATTGCAGCAACAATAACTTCACAAACTTTGTAGATAGACAATCATAACGTAACAATCCATCAGATCCCAACAAACACAACACCGATTACATCAGATGAATCTCAATCATGTAAGGCAGCTCATGAGATCATTGTATTGAAGTACATGGGAGAGAGAATACCAACTAGCTACAGCTAGAACCCGTAGTCCATGGGGGAACTACTCACGGAGCATGATGGAGGCGGTGGCGTTGATGGAGATGGCTTCCGGGGCACTTCCCCGTCCCGGCGAGGTGCCGGAACGAGACTTCGTCCCCCGAATTGGAGTTTCGTGATGGCGGCGGCGCCCGGAGTCTTTCTGGAGTTTCGTCAAAAGGTACTGTGTTTTTAGGTCGAAAGGGCTTAAATAGGCGAAGAGGCGGCGCAGGAGGGGCGACAGGGTGGCCCCACACCAGGCCGGCGCGGCCAAGGTGTGGCCCGCACGGCCCACATGTGTGGTGGCCCCCTGGCTCTCCTCCGACTCCCCTTCGGTGTTCTGGAGCCTCCGGGAAAAATAGGATGTTTGGTCTTTGTTTCGTCGAATTCCGAGAATATTGCCCGAACGACCTTTACGGAACCAAAAACAGCAGAAAACAGGAACTTGCACTGTGGCATCTTGTTAATAGGTTAGTTCCGGAAAACGCATAAAATTATCATAAAGTGCAAGCAAAACATGTAAGTATTGTCATAAAACAAGCATGGAACATCAGAAATTATAGGTACGTTGGAGACGTATCAAGCATCCCCAAGCTTAGTTCCTACTCGTCCTCGAGTAGGTAAACGATAAAAAGAATAATTTCTGTAGTGACATGCTACTTACATAACCTTGATCATACTATTACAAAGCACATGAAATGAATGAAGTGACTCAAGGCAATAATCTATAGTTGCTAACAAATAGATAACATATAGCAAAACTTTTCATGAAGAGTACTTTCAAGACAAGCATCAAAAGCCTTGCACAAGAGTTAACTCATAAAGCAATAGATTCAAAGTAAAGGCATCGAAGCAACACAAAGGAAGATATAAGTTTCAGCGATTGCCTTCAACTTTCAACATGCATATCTCGTGGATAATTGTCAACATAAAGTAATATAATAAGTGCAAATAAGCAAGTATGTAAGAATCAATGCACAGTTGACACAAGTGTTTGCTTCTAAGATGGAAGGAAGTAGGTAAACTGACTCAACATGAAGTAAAAGAATGGCCCTTCGCAGAGGGAAGCATTGATTGCTATATTTGTGCTAGAGCTTTGGTTTTGAAAACATAAAGAGAGCATAAAAGTAAAGTTTTGAGAGGTGTTTGTTGTTGTCAATGAATGGTAGTGGGCACTCTAACCCCCTTTGCCAGACAAACCTTCAAAGAGCGGCTCCCATTTTATTTTTATTTTTGTGTGGCACTCCTTCCAACCTTTCTTTCACAAACCATGGCTAACCGAATCCTCGGGTGCCTGCCAACAATCTCATACCATGAAGGAGTGCCTTTTTATTTTAGTTTTATTATGATGACACTCCTCCCCACCTTTGCTTTCTCAAGCCATGGCTAACCGAATCCTTCGGGTGCCGTCCAACAATCACATACCATGGAGGAGTGTCTATTTTTGTTAATTAATTTGGGACTGGGAATCCCATTGCCGACTCTTTTTGCAAAGTTATTGGATAAGCGGATGAAGCCACTAGTCCATTGGTGAAAGTTGCCCTACAAGATTGAAAGATAAACACCACATACTTCCTCATGAGCTATTAAACATTGACACAAATCAGAGGTGATAAATTTTGAATTGTTTAAAGGTAGCACTCAAGCAATTTACTTTGGAATGGCGGAGAAATACCATGTAGTAGGTAGGTATGGTGGACACAAATGGCATAAGTTTTGGCTCAAGGTTTTGGATGCACGAGAAGCATTTCCTCTCAGTACAAGGCTTTGGCTAGCAAGGTTGTTTGAAGCAAACACAAGTATGAACCGGTACAGCAAAACTTACATAAGAACATATTGCAAGCATTATAATACTCTACACTGTCTTGTTGCTAAAACACTTTTACCAGAAAATATCTAGACCTTAAGAGAGACCACCAAACCAATTTCAACAAGCTCTACAGTAGTTCTCCACTAATAGGTTTAAACTACATGAAAAAACTTAATCATGATCTACTTGAGAGCTCAAAACAATTGCCAAGTGTCCAATTATTCAAGTCAATATGAGACATTTTCTGTTTCCAACCAAATTACAACAAGTGCAATAGCTTCCAACTTTTATCATTGAACATTAAAAGTAAAACGAAGAACAAGTGTTCATATGAAAAAGCGGAGCGTGTCTCTCTCCCAAATAAGGATTGCTAGGATCCGATCTTATTCAAACAAAAACAAAAATAAAACACACAGATGCTCCAAGTGAAGAACATAAGATGTGACCGAATAAAAATATAGTTTCAATAGAAGAAACCTGATAAGTTGATGAAGAAGGGGATGCCTTGGGCATCCCCAAGCTTAGACGCTTGAGTCTTCTTGAAATGTGCAGGGATGAACCACGGGGGCATCCCCAAGCTTAGAATTTTCACTCTTCTTGATCATATATCATCCTCCTCTCTTGATCCTTGAAAACTTCCTTCACACCAAACTTCTCATAAACTTCATTAGAGGGGTTAGTACTCAAAAAACTTGAATCCACCTTGGTCCTGTAGTGACACATTGCAAGAACTCAATAAAACATTAGCTACAGCTCTCCACGTGTAGAAAGCCTTGCTTAAAGTCCGCAAGAGACAATGCAAAAAACAGAGACAGAATCTGCCAAAACAGAACAGCCAGTAAAGACGAATTTTAACGAGGTACTTACGTTGCTCAAATCAGAAAACTCAAAACTAACGAAAGTTGCGTACATATCTGAGGAACACGCACGTAAATTGGCATAATTTTCTGAGTTACCTACAGAGAAAACAGCCCAGATTTGTGACAGATAGAAATCTGTTTCTGCGCAGAAATCCAAATCTAGTATCAACCTTCGATTGGAGGTTTCACTTGGCACAACATTGCAATAAATAAAGATAAGGAGAGGTTGCTACAGTAGTAAAAACTTCCAAGACACAACAAAACAGTAGCAAAATAAACACATGGGTTATCTCCCAAGAAGTTCTTTCTTTATAGCCATTAAGATGGGCTCAACAGTTTTAATGATGCACTCGCAAGAAATAAGAGTTGAAGCAAAAGAGAGCATCAAAAAGCAAATTCAAAACACATTTAAGTCTAACCCAATTCCTATGCATAGGAATCTTGTACACAAATAAATTCATGAAGAACAGCGTGATAAGCATAAGAAGATAAAACAAGAGTAACTTCAAAATTTTAAGCATATAGAGAGGTGTTTTAGCACCATGCAAATTTCTACAACCATATTTTCCTCTCTCATAATAATTTTCAGTAGCTTCATGAACAAACTCAACAATATAACTATCACATACAGCATGCTTTTCATGATTCACAAACACATAGTTTTTATCAAGCTCAAAAATAGTGCGATTAAAACTTTCAAACACACTTTTATCAATAATATAACAAGATGGTTGATCAATCTCAAGAGATATGGGACTCATAGATAAAGTCAAGAACTCTCCAATCCCATTTTCATTAGTAGTACAATTAATATTATCAAGTAACATAGGACCATCATCAAGAGCTTTATCATAAACATTTGCTACGCAAAATTCTTTAGTACCATGCATTTCGACATCGGGCACAAACAAAGCATTATCATAAGATTTATCAAAGTAGCATGGATTATCATAAATAATAGTAGCATAATTATTCTCACAAGTTTTACTCATAGGGAATATTTCAAGAGAATCCACAGGAACATAACATTCAACCTCTTTCGGTAAGCATGGAGGACAATCAAATAGTGTAAGAGATAAAGAGTTACTCTCATTAGAAGGTTGGCATGGGTAGCTAATCCATTCTTCCTCCTTTTGTTCATCACTCTCCTCTTCTTTTTCATCCAATGAGCTTTCAGGTTCATCAATTTCCTCCTCTTTTTCATCCAATGAGCTTTCGGGTTCATCAATTTCTTCTTCCACAGGTCCCCGCAAATTGTGAGTGCATTCTTGTGCATTAATGAGTCTCTCTTTATAATCAATGATATAAGGATTATCGGTGTAACTTTCATTGCAAAAATTAAGGATAGAAGAGACATAATCTTTAAGGTCCTTACAAACAACACAAGTTTCATAATTTTTAACCATGAAGGATTCTATCTCGGAGGCTCCCATAAATATGACAAATTGTTCTACCTCTTCAAACCCAAAATGAATATAGCTATTCCGATTATAGTTCTTAATTAAAAATTCCTCACTAAAGCCACATTGAAATTTAAGATGTTTAGTGTCCTGTTGAGAGCAACAGTTTATATCATGGCGTTTAAGCAAGATTTTAGCAATTGTATTCAATTTTTCTATCACATCACTCATCACTTTTCCTGCTCTTGATTCTCTATAATTATTATAATATTCTGTAAGCTCCAAGTAGGTTATGGGTTCTCCCATAACAGCAGTTTTTAATTTTTAGGTTTTTCAAATTTTTATGGATTTTTGGGTATATGAGAAAAGTAAAACAAGACAAAAAGAAACTAGACAAAAGTAAACTAAGAAAAATAAAACAAGACAAGTAAATAAACTAAGCACAAATAAACTAGACAAAAGTAAACTAGCAAAACAAAATAAAATAAAAGTAGAGAGAGAGGTAGAGTGTACTCCCCAGGTGAACTTATGAGTAGAGCTATGCTTTCCCGGCAACGGCGCCAGAAAATAGTCTTGATAACCCACAAGTATAGGGGATCGCGACAGTCTTCGAGGGAAGTAAAACCCAAATTTATTGATTCGACACAAGGGGAGGTAAAGAATACTTATAAGCCTTAACAACTGAGTTGTCAATTCAGCTGCACCTCGAAAAGCACTAGTAACAGGGGTGATGTGAAAGTAGCGATGATATGAGAGCAGATAGTAACGAGTAACACGACAGCGAGTAATAGTAACACAGGAGCAATGACACCAGAAGATAGTTGATACTACTTCCAATGACATGTAGAACGAGTATATAATGATGAAAGATGGACCGGGGTTCCCAGCTATCTACACTAGTGGCAAATCTCCAATAACAAGTGTTGGGTGAATAAATTACAGTCGGGCAATTGATAGGATTGAAATAGCATTAAGACAGAATATCAAGATCATTAATCATGTAGGCATGTGATACGTCTCCGACGTATCGATAATTTCTTATGTTCCATGCCACATTATTGATGATATCTACATGTTTTATGCACACTTTATGTCATATTCGTGCATTTTCTGGAACTAACCTATTAACAAGATGCCGAAGTGCCGGTTCTCGTTTTCTCGCTGTTTTTCGTTTCGAAATCCTAGTAACGAAATATTCTCGGAATTGGACGAAATCAACGCCCGGGTTCCTATTTTGCCCGGAAGCATCCGGAACACCCGAGAGTCGCCGAGTGGACCCACAGGGGGGCCAGATGATAGGCCGGCGCGGCCCAGGCCCTGACCGCGCCGCCTTATGGTGTCATCGCCCCTTCGACCTTCTGACGCCGCCTCTTCGCCTATATAAAGGTCCCAGACCTAAAACCACGATACGAAAAAGCCACGGTACGAGAAACCTTCCAGAGCCGCCGCCATCGCGAAGCCAAGATCTGGGGGATAGGAGTCTCTGTTCCGGCACGCCGCCGGGACGGGGAAGTGCCCCGGAAGGCTCCTCCATCGACACCACCGCCATCTTCATCAACGCTGCTTGTCTCCCATGAGGAGGGAGTAGTTCTCCATCGAGGCTCGGGGCTGTACCGGTAGCTATGTGGTTCATCTCTCTCCTATGTACTTCAATACAATAATCTCATGAGCTGCCCTACATGATTGAGATTCATATGATGATGCTTGTAATCTAGATGTCATTATGCTAGTCAAGTGGGTTTTACTTATGTGATCTCCGGAGACTCCTTGTCCCACGTGTGTAAAGGTGACGAGTGTGTGCACCGTGTGGGTCTCTTAGGCTATATTTCACAGAATACTTATTCACCGTTATGAATGGCGTAGTGAAGTGCTTATTTATATCTCTTTATGATTGCAATGTGTTTTGTATCACAATTTATCTATGTGCTACTCTAGTGATGTTATTAAAGTAGTTTTATTCCTCCCGCACGGTGTAATGGTGACAAGTGTGTGCATCCGTGTTAGTACTTGGCGTAGGCTATGATTATGATCTCTTGTAGATTATGAAGTTAACTATTGCTATGATGGTATTGATGTGATCTATTCCTCCTACATGGTGTGAAGGTGACAGTGTGCATGCTATGTTAGTACTTGGTTTAGTCGCGTTGATCTTTCATGCACTCTAAGGTTATTTAAATATGAACATTGAATTGTGGAGCTTGTTAACTCCGGCATTGAGGGTTCGTGTAATCCTACGCAATGTGTTCATCATACAACAAGAGTGTAGAGTATGCATTTATCTATTCTCGTTATGTGATCAATGTTGAGAGTGTCCACTAGTGAAAGTGTAATCCCTAGGCCTTGTTCCTAAATACTGCTATCACTTGCTTGTTTACTTGTTTCATTGCGTTACTACTGCTGCGTTACTACTGCTCATACTTATTCATACCACCTGTATTTCACTATCTCTTCGCCGAACTAGTGCACCTATTAGGTGTGTTGGGGACACAAGAGACTTCTTGCTTTGTGGTTGCGGGGTTGCATGAGAGGGATATCTTTGACCTCTTCCTCCCCGAGTTCGATAAACCTTGGGTGATCCACTTAAGGGAAACTTGCTGCTGTTCTACAAACCTCTGCTCTTGGAGGCCCAACACTGTCTACAAGAATAGAAGCACCCATAGACATCAAGCTATTTTCTGGCGCCGTTGCCGGGGAGGAAAGGTAAAAGGTACTCACACTCCGGATCTCGGCTACTAAGCTATTTTCGCCGTTGTAAGTACTCGAAGCTATTTCCTTTAGATCCTGCAATTGCATCTTTTTGTTTCTTGTTTACACTAGCTTGGCATAATGGACAACAATGAGCTTCTTATTCTATTTCCTGATTTAAGACATGGATGGTTTGATGCGAAAATTAAAAAACCTATGGAACATATTAGTATGAACGCTTTGAACACCATTGTTGCTAATGATATGGAAAATTCTAAGCTTGGGGAAGCTGGTTTTGATGAGCATGATCTTTTTAGTCCCCCAAGCATTGAGGAGAAAATTTACTTTGATGATACTTTGCCTCCCATATATGATGATTATAATGATAGTAGTCTTTTGTTACGGCCAGTTATGGAGGATAAATTTGATTATGATTACAATATGTCTCCTATATTTGATGATGAGAATAATAATGATAGCTACTTTGTTGAATTTGCTCCCACTATTAGTAATAAAATTGATTATGCTTATGTGGAGAGTAATAATTTTATGCATGAGAATCATGATAAGAATGCTTTATGTGATAGTTATATTGTTGAGTTTGCTCATGTCGCTACTGAAAGTTATTATGAGAGAGGAAAATATGGTTGTAAAAATTTTCATGTTACTAAAACACCTCTCTATGTGCTGAAATTTTTGAAGCTACACTTGTTCTATCTTCCTATGCTTATTAATTTGCTCTTCATGAACTCGTTTATTTACAAGATTCCTATGCATAGGAAGCATGTTAGACTTAAATTTGTTTTGAATTTGCCTCTTGATGCTCTCTTTTGCTTCAAATACTATTTCTTGCGAGTGCATCATTAAAACTTCTGAACCCATCTTAATGGCTATAAAGAAAGAACTTCTTGGGAGATAACCCATGTGTTTATTTTGCTACAGTACCTCTATTTTATATTTGTGTCTTGGAAGTTGTTACTACTGTAGCAACCTCTCCTTATCTTAGTTTTATTGCATTGTTGTGCCAAGTAAAGTCTTTGATAGTAAGGTTCATACTAGATTTGGATTACTGCGAGAAACAGATTTCGTGCTTGTCACGAATCTGGGCCTAATTCCCTGTAGGTAACTCAGAAAATTATGCCAATTTACGTGAGTGATCCTCAGATATGTACGCAACTTTCATTCAATTTGAGCATTTTCATTTGAGCAAGTCTGGTGCCTCAATAAAATCCATCTTTACGGACTGTTCTGTTTTGACAGATTCTGCCTTTTATTTCGCATTGCCTCTTTTGCTATGTTGGATGAATTTCTTTGATCCATTAATGTCCAGTAGCTTTATGCAATGTCCAGAAGTGTTAAGAATGATTGTGTCACCTCTGAACATGTTAATTTTTATTGTGCACTAACCCTCTAATGAGTTGTTTCGAGTTTGGTGTGGAGGAAGTTTTCAAGGGTCAAGAGAGGAGGATGATATACTATGATCAAGAAGAGTAAAGAGTCTAAGCTTGGGGATGCCCCGGTGGTTCACCCCTGCATATTTCAAGAAGACTCAAGCATCTAAGCTTGGGGATGCCCAAGGCATCCCCTTCTTCATCGACAAATTATCAGGTTCCTTCTCTTGAAACTATATTTTCATTCGGTCACATCTTATGTACTTTACTTGGAGCGTCTGTTTGTTTTTGTTTTTGTTTTTGTTTGAATAAATGCTTGTGTGGGAGAGAGACACGCTCCGCTGGTTCATATGAACACATGTGTTCTTAGTTTTTAATGTTCATGGCGAAGGTTGAAACTGCTTTGTTCATTGTTATATGGTTGGAAACGAAAAATGCTACATGTAGTAATTGGTAGAATGTCTTGAATAATTTGATACTTGGCAATTGTTGTGCTCATGTTTAAGCTCTTGCATCATATACTTTGCACCTATTAATGAAGAAATACATAGAGCTTGCTAAAATTTGGTTTGCATATTTGGTCTCTCTAAAGTCTAGATAATTTCTAGTATTGAGTTTTGAACAACAAGGAAGACGGTGTAGAGTCTTATAATGTTTTCAATATGTCTTTTATGTGAGTTTTGCTGCACCGGTTCATCCTTGTGTTTGTTTCAAATAACCTTGCTAGCCTAAGCCTTGTATCGAGAGGGAATACTTCTCATGCATCCAAAATCCTTGAGCCAACTACTATGCCATTTGTTTCCACCATACCTACCTACTACATGGTATTTCTCCGCCATTCCAAAGTAAATTGCTTGAGTGCTACCTTTAAACAATTCAAAATTTATCACCTCTGATTTGTGTCAATGTTTTATAGCTCATGAGGAAGTATGTGGTGTTTTATCTTTCGATCTTGTCATTTACTTTTGACGAGACTTTCACAATGGACTAGTGGCTTCATCCGCTTATCCAATAATTTTGCAAAAGAGCTGGCAATGGGGTTCCCAGCCCCGATTAATTAACTTGCATTAATAATTCTCTTCACATGTTTTGCTCGATTCATCGGTAAGCAACTTAATTTTGCAAATAGACACTCCTTCGTGGTATGTGATTGTTGGAAGGCACCCGAGGATTCGGTTAGCCATGGCTAGTGTAAGCAAAAGGTTGGGAGGAGTGTCATCCACAAATAATGAAACTAAAGTACATGTGTAAACAAAAGAGAAGAGAGATGATCTACCTTGCTGGTAGAGATAACGTCCTTCATGGGAGCCGCTCTTGAAAGTCTGGTTGATGAGGTAGTTAGAGTACCCGCTACCATTCGTTGACAACAACATACACCTCTCAAAACTTTATTTTTATGCTCTCTTTATGTTTTCAAAATAGAAGCTCTAGCACAAATATAGCAATCGATGCTTTCCTCTTTGAAGGACCATTCTTTTACTTTTTATGTTGAGTCAGTTCACCTATCTCTCTCCACCTCAAGAAGCAAACACTTGTGTGAACTGTGCATTGATTCCTACATACTTGCATATTACATTTGTTATATCACTCTATGTTGACAATTATCCATGAGATATGCATGTTATAAGTTGAAAGCAACCGCTGAAACTTAATCTTCTTTTGTGTTGCTTCAATGCCTTTACTTTGAATTTATTGCTTTATGAGTTAACTCTTATGCAAGACTTATTGATGCTTGTCTTTAAGTACTATTCATGAAAAGTCTTTGCTTTATGATTCAGTTGTTTACTCATGTCATTACCATTGTTTTGATCGCTGCATTCATTACATATGTTTACAATAGTATGATCAAGGTTATGATGGCATGTCACTCCAGAAATTATCCGTGTTATCGTTTACCTGCTCGGGACGAGCAGGAACTAAGCTTGGGGATGCTGATACGTCTCCGACGTATCGATAATTTTTTATGTTCCATGCCACATTATTGATGATATCTACATGTTTTATGCACACTTTATGTCATATTCGTGCATTTTCTGGAACTAACCTATTAACAAGATGCCGAAGTGCCAGTTCCTGTTTTCTGCTGTTTTTGGTTTCAGAAATCCTAGTAACGAAATATTCTCGGAATTGGACGAAATCAACGCCCAGGTTCCTATTTTGCCCGGAAGCATCCAGAACACCCGAGAGTCGCCAATGATGTTAGCATGCAGTGTCAAATTTTTGCATGCATGCAAGCCCACCTTACACACTATGCTACTTGATTTTCCCAAAAATCTTTTTCGTATGCATCACGTTTAATATTTACGAGTATAAATTGCACGGAGTAGACGAGATTTACATACTATATCCAGGGGCCCCAACCCAGGTATAGTACTGTGTATATTACTAGTACATACTATATGTGTATGTGAAGGCCCTGTACGTGCAGCAAAGAAAGGCCTATGGGCCATTAAAAAAAAGAGACTGATCGGGACTCACGATTCCAGATTCCAGAAAACGAAGCGATCGATCACGCCACAGAAAACGAAAACGAAGAGATCGATCCCTGATCCCTGGACGCGTCAGTTCATCTTCAACCTAAACCTCCTCGCCTCGGCTTCGACTACCCAGGCCGCCAATCCTCCGATCGCTGCGATCGGATCGCAGATAGCAGCCAGGCCCTGATAGCAGCCAGATAGCGTAGCATGCTAGCAGCGCAGGCCCTCTTTCAGTCTTCAGTTTACCGTCAGTTGCGAGTTCGTCAGTGCACAGACCACAAAGATCAGCGAGAGACACTGTAACAATTCGCGAGTTCGGAACTTAGAGATGGTCCTTATTTTATCCTAAACTGTCCCTAATTCTGGATTTCCAATTATCAGTTTGCGGTTTGTCATCTCGTCAGTTTCAGTTTCCGGGGCCGTCACCATAATACGCGCATACATACATCGCCAATTTAACCGATCTGAGGTACAGTATATTATACTCTACCTTCCTATACACGATGTATAGTTTTTTCATTTAGAATTTGATTTGGTTTCTTTTTCAGCAGTGTGTTATGATGTCTTCCTTGTCGAGAAAGCGCCCAGATGATAATACTAAAAGGAAAAGAGCAAAAGAAGTGGCGGCCACAATCGCAGAGGGGAGATATTCATAAAGTGGCGGCCTAGATGACATCGACATCGACCCCATTATAAGTGAATTTGCATCAAGGAATGCTAGAAGAAAATTTTAAGGTAATATGTATAAAATATTTTATATGCTAGTGCTTCTGGATACATTTAAATGATATTGAGAAAAAAAATTACGTATATCTATAATTATTATTGTGATAGCTATATTAAGGGTCCTAAGTTTTAGTCTCGCCC
>NC_061513.1:113525118-113537579 GCF_022539505.1 Lolium rigidum | reverse complement strand
CGGCAAACACCCTCTCCCCCATTGCGCCGAACCAGAGCAGGGCAGAGTAACGCGGTCGGCCAGAACCACCGAAGCCTAACCGAGATCAACCGGAACTAGCTGGATGGACCGGAACCAGCTGGGTGACGCGGCCGCGGCAAAACGACGAACACCTGTGTGCCGTGCGCGGAAGCTAAGGAAAACGCGGGTGGGGAGAAGGAGGAGGAGCTGACTGACCTGGGGCTGAGGCAGAGGCTGGCGTGGAGTCCGAGGCGAATTGGCGTCGGTGGCGAGAGGGGCGGAGGAGGCTATAAGAGGAGGAGGAGGAGGAGTGGAGCAGCAGCAGGCGCGGAAGCAGGTGTGGGGAGGAGGCGTGGGCAGTGTGGCAATTGAATGGCGTCATCAAGCGCGCCACCGCCCCGCGTCCCCACGCCCGCGCGCGCATTTACGGGTAGGTGGGTGGAAGCAGAACGGCGCCCGCCCGCGGGGTGCGTCCTAGGACTAGGAGGTTGTTGTTCGTGTCGCCAGGTGGGAAGGAGGCGGCGCATGGCCGCGGGCGGCGTAGGGTAGGTGGGTGGTGTGGTGGTGGTGCCGTTCGCGGCTTTGCCAATTGCCACGTCGCCCGCCGTCTCCGGGGTTCTGTTGATGCGGCCGCGGCTGGTTCGGCCGTTCGATCGGAGGGTAGCGGCTCAATCTGGGCGATCAGGGGGTTATACTGCCGTGCACAACTGCAACGCTGACTGATCGAGTCTGCGTCTGCCGCCCCGAATTTGGCCTTCTTCTCTTTTTTCCGAAACTCCCCACGGTAGACGATCATAAATAAGCAGCACACAGTACACTCACCAGGCATGGGCACATATACCATGTTTCTAGAGGAACTTTCGAGGGACTCGGAAACTTGATCCGACTAGTTTTCCACCGAACAATAATCCATCTTTTATGAGACATTAAAATGGTAAACCTGAGGTTTGATCATTGTACGGTTTAAAATATCAGTGAACTATTAGAGCATGTTTAGCAGGCCCCTTACTTTTCTGCCCCGTATTTCACCGCTTTTTCGCCCCGTATAAAAAAAAGGTCGTAGATGCACCGCTCCGTCTAGCAGACCCCGTATTTGACCCCGTATATTTGTAAATTAAAACCCTGGGAAACTTGTTCATTCATAGTTCGTCGATCATACATAGGAATCGACGTACCTACATACAAAATGCGCGATCAAGGATCGCGACTTCTACTCGGAGAGGTCGATGATGAACCCGTCGGCCTCCGCCTCCGCCTCCCGCGCCTCCGCCTCCTTCACGGCGGCGATGGCCGCCGCCCTATCTTCCTCCTCCGCCCTCTTCCTCTCGTCGGCGTCCTTGAGGGACTCTTCAATCGCCTTCAAGAAGGCGGGTCCTGGTCCTCGTCTTCCTCCTCCTCCTCGCCGGCGAGCGGAGCACCTCTGCCGCTGGTGCTCCCGATGGTCGCCCTCCATGCCTCGTCCACCCGGCGGCGGCGCTCCCACTCGGCGCGCCACGCCTCGAACTTGGGGCCGCTCATCGGTTTGAGCGGCGGGTCCTCGTGGTACGCCGGCCGCCCCGCGTGAAGTCACGCAGCTTCGGCGGGACGAACGGGCCGCCGTCGTACTTGCAGGCCACGCGGCGGCTCCCGGTGACGGATCTTTTGCATTGAAGCCGCCAGGCATCCTCCACGTTGTCCGGCGAGCGGGATCGCTTCGATCCGCTCGCCGGGGAGGCGGTACTGCGGCGGCGGGAGTCCATGCCGGAGATGGGGTGGAATGCGGCGCGGGGGAGCGAGGAATTGCTCGCCGGAGCAGGATGGAGGAGGCGGCGGCGCACGGCGGAGCTAGGGTTGCGAGTGAGGGGTTAACCCCTCACTCGCACCTGCGCCCGGTATAAGTATGGGGCGGCGGGGCCGATTTCCTGGGCCCCGTATTCCGCCGAAACGGGGCCTGCTAGACGGCCCATACCGCGCCTGCCCCGTATCTCACCGGAATTTTACAGGGTGAACGGGTTATAAGGGGCCTGTTAGACATGCTCTTAGCCATACAACTGCAGGTTGGTGCATTCTTCTCTGCCACACCCATAACCCAAACATTTCATCGCCCATCTGCCCATGAGGCCGACCCATCGGGAATGGGTCACGGTTTATTTAAGGGCTTGAGTATGTTGCAGTTAGCCACGGAATCTTTTTTTTCCTAATACAAAGAAGCAATTGCGCTATTAAGCCACCCCTGGCAACCCTGCGCGTCCAAGCGGAGATGGCAAGCCTGGCAGTTTGCAACCCATCGATCAATGGAAAGGTAACATCCTCCACAAGTCCATCTTCTTCTCACAGCTTCCATCTTCACCAGCCAAGGGAAAAAAACAACCCGACCCCACTTTACCGGATCTATATGTACAAAACTGTAACATCCCAAGTTTAGAGGATATAAAAAGAGAGAATACAGATGTGTGCATTGCATTCATGTATAGAAAACCCGGGGAATTTTCCCGCTTTCAAATAAAACTTGTCACAATGACTGAAGTTTCACTTGACTTGACGGAATTGAAGTATATCATCAAGTCAGGCGCTATAAACTTAAATGTGATCTTTGCTAAAGCCTTGTTTTGGGTACAGATGATTTGATCTATGGGTTAGATCAAATAGGATTATTTTTACAATAACAACACTCTAAGTGAGGATCAAATACTGGATCTTATAAAGGATCAACATGGTATTTCTTACAACAACACATAAATGTTATTCAACCACAAATCAAAGAACATGAAGAATTGAGAACTTATTCTTTACTTATCTTTTCCATGTCCTTTTTTACTTAATCAATATTCCTACCATGATTCACATGGTATATCTTCAACTACAATATTGAACTCATGTCAAGGATATTCACACAAGTTCTTTATCAAATCTTGACTATTCCAATTTTGTCTATTCAAATCTATTTCTACTAAACCTCACAGAAGGGAGAGTAGTATTCATACATTTACATGATTATATCATCACCTCTTGAGTAGAACCCTTGGTTATTATTGAAGTCATCTCCAAGTTGGAGAAGTCTTTGACAATAAATATTGCTATGAGAAATACAAGATAAGTACTAAACCCTACTTGATCAAGCCAACACTTAATGTGGAGTGAGAATCCTACTTCGCTAGTAATTCAGGAGACCAATGTCATGATCATCACAACTTGGTAATGATCAAAAACCTTAAGTTTCTAGAATCAGTGTGATGAGAGGAAGATAATGAAGAGAGATTAGTGAGGAATACGTTGATCATGTCTAATGCATGGCCATGCTTTGTAGATATAAGAAGATAAGTTAAACCTTATGTGATAAGCAGATATCATCCATCACATGAAATGATAGGAAGATCATTACTAATCAACCTTAGACAATTCTCAATATCTTAAGGATAGAAACAAATGAATGACAACAAGACTTTGGCTACCCAAGCACTTGCGACAACTCTAGTAATACTTTGATACAAGTATCCTATCAATGGTGAGGAAGAGCAACTCTAGCCAATTAAACATGGTGTCAACTCACACCTATAGCCTATGCCTATATCCTAACCCTAATTTGTGAATCACTTGGGATCATAAGTATAACCCTACCACATCTCATTTCAACTTATGTTTCAATTAGTGAAACATAAGCAAAACCCTAGATAATTTACATGAGATCAACCACACATAGAATACTATTTCCTAACTTGTGTATCATGGATCACAAGTGCAAACTCAAGCCATATATACCTTAAGCTTAAATACCAGTTAGGTGATTAGTATATTAAACCCTACTTTTTCATCCTAGTGGCCAAATTATAAAGCACCATACAACTCAAATATCCATTTTAAGAAAATGCATGAACCATGATGGAAATAGGATCTACTCTAGGCATTTCAAACCAAGGTTTAAGAAAACCATATTAGTAACTTTGGAAAACCTAAACTAATTTCCCAGTCCTTAGAAGATTTTGGGTCATGATTTTAAAATCACTTCTCAATTGAGAAACCAATTTAGTATTAGCTTATAAATTGTTATTTGCAAGGAAATACAAAATGAAAATAATTCTATCACTTGGTAAGTAAAGTACTTTCTGAAAAGTTATTTGAACACTTCAAAATTTAAATATCAAATCATACCTATGGAGAATATTTTCTCCTAATTCTCAATAATGTTAATAATTATATATAAGTACTCAAACAAAGTATCTTAAATAAACCCCAAAGTATTTATAAATACTTGAGATTAGTGGAATTCAATTAGGCACAGACCTGCAAAACAAAAGTGAATCCAAAAACAGAAATTCAAAATGGAAATATAAAACAGAAAATGAAAATAGAAAAAGCGAAAAGAGGGGCTTACCTTGCCAGCCAGCGCAACAGCCAATGTAGCCCAGAACCATCCGAGTCCACCGCTAGAAGCAGCCCAACCCATGTACCGCTTCGTATTCAAAACACGAGGAAGAAAAACTTCTTCTTCCTCTTGTCCGAGCTCAACACGTCGGCGAGCCACGTCCCGACCACCGTCGAGGATAGTTGCGGATGCCAAGGCCACGCCAAAGCTTGATATAAGTGCCTCCGCGTCCGTCTCATCCATATTCATTAAGATTCGCGTCTGAAACCTCTCTGTCGAAGCCATAGTATCCCGATCGTCGTCGTCGACGAAGGTCGAACCATACCTCGACAAGCTCTATAAATGCGCCAGGAGCTTCGCTGAGAAACCCTAACCCTTCGTCGCCGATCTATTCCCTCTCCAACCCTTCCAATCCCTCGCCATCTTCCACAGCACCCCGCCGGTGTCGAGCAAGAACCCGGTGATTAGAGGCATCCCAAGTTCCGTGGAGTGGTCGAGGAGGTGCGCCTCGACGTCGTATTCCTTCTGATCAAGAAGCGCATCAAGGGGAGCACGGTGGAGGGCGAATTTGATCGTTCCCTTCCGCAGCACCTCGCCGGTATCGACGAGTTTCAACTCGATTCCTACCTCGATCATCATCGCCGACCACATCAGCAACACCATGGTACTAATGCACATCGAGAGACCTCCTAATCGCTTTGTTTCATCAATGGTAGCCCGAGATAGCCATTTCGCCGGAGTTTACCGCCACAGATACCTCGCCGGAGCTACTTTCGGTGATCCTTTTGGGAAAGCGCCAACACCAGTAGCTTCATCTTGTCGTGCTGGTTCAATTGAGCCTAGTCACGCATCCCCAGGGGCGTACATCGGTGGCGTTGTCGTCGCATGGCCGCCGGCGTCAAGCCGTCGGTGAGACCGATGTGGCTGGTGGGCCTGCTGGTTGTTGACTTGGTCTTCTGCCTGCATGGCAGTTGACTGGTCAAAGGTCCCACCAGTCATTAGCAGTAGCTAGGGTTAGATCGGGTACATTTAGTATTTTCGTTTATATTAAAAAATTAGAAAATTGCTGAAACTTTGCAAAATCATATCAAATTCATTTCAACTCATAAAAATATAAATAATATATCAAAATGATCATAAAAATAAAAACTATTTATTAAAATATAATATCAAATTTTAATAAAAATAAAATTATAATAATTTAAAACTTATTAATTATGCCTTTTCTTTTATCTTAAATACAATCAAAATTCAATAATTATTTAAAATTAATAAATAAATAATAACCATTTAGGAAATAAAGAGAACACCAATAATAATTTTCTTTATAATATTTCATCAACTTAATTATTATTGATATTTTTAAAACCCTAAATTGCACTTACTTATTTATCATTTTCTTTAAATATTAAGAAAATAAGAAAAATGTTAAAAACTAATATTACTTTGTAATCAAAAGATATTTATTCACTTCAACCTTTTTAGTCAACAAGTTATTACTTTAAAATTTAATAATAACTATGAAACCCTGATTCCATGAATTAAACCCTAACTCCATAATTTAATATGAAACCCTAACTCAAATGCTACTTAGTTAATAACTCTAAAACCTAGAAAATTATAAAATGTAATCCTCTTGTATTATCAATCATGCTAAATATTCACCAAGCTAAGCCATCCATGCCCATGCTCACACTTGAATTTTATAAACCCAAAAGCAAATGAAGTTATCATTTCATGTCTTCATGAACTCTAGGTGATTAAATAATATCAAGTAGAAGTAAACCCTAACTTCCATATTTCATGTGAAACTCTAAAGCCCTAGGGGTTTATGAAATGTGATCATATGGACTTCACCCTTACTTATAGATCCTTACTATGCAATAAATAAATGTATGCTCATGATTTACTAAAGTAGAACAAGCCAAATACACATGAAGTTATTATTTCATGTCTTCTTGGTTAATAGACCTTATATGATTCCTTAATGGTCAACCATAACTTGCTAATTCTTGTCATCATCCTTCATCATCATTAAGTAGTGTCACACCACCTTGATTAACTAAAGCAACAACCCTATGTAGTAATTCACTTTATATGATCATGCTTAACTAAATCATGTAACTACTAGATAATTATGAAACCATCTTGTTTTAGATCCATCTAATACCTATCTAGGGAACTAAATTGGGAATCCTAGTAAGCCTTAGAAGCACATAGCTCATGTTTGTAGTATTTCTTGTCCATTAAGAAACATGTTCTTCAAAAGTTATTCTTTTGAAGTAAATAACAACTAAACCATATAAGTAAATAAGTCCTACTTGAAATACTTATTATTTCTTAAGTAACATGTTCCTCAAAAGTTATTCTTTTGAAGTATATAACAAGTAATCATCAACCATGCCTTATAAGACTTAACACTGACAACTGCTCCATACATATTATGCAACTACTAGTCCATTGTGTGCTAGTATGATTGTTATGATGCATTATACCACTTTTTATGATACTAAGATAACCAAACTCTAATAAGAACCTTGTTTGTGGAATCATTATAAAAGTGCAACACACCGTAAAGAAATCATTACAACTCACCAATCCTAAATCATCGGGGTTAGATTAAGCTTAGAGAGATTGCATTTCATACTTATGCATTATAACATCCTTGCTAGTTCTTCAAACATTGTCCTTACTAGACAATGATGGTATATCAGAATTTGGAGTTATATCATCTCGAAGTCCTTGTCTGTATAATTTTGCAGTCAAGAAAGGCAACTTCATCACTTGCTCATGCAATTTTATTATTTTTATAAAATTATGTGCAAAGTACTATACTTATCACTCCTGCATTGAAAAGCAAAAGATTACTTTTACAATTATGAATATGAATATGTGGTGGGCAATGGAACCATGGTTTGAGATGATGGTGGAGGTTCCATTGCACTGGGAAAGTATTCACCTATGATTAACAACAAATGTCGTCTAGTGATTCTAGCGCCGTACGTTACGTGTTAACCATAAGATCTATAATGACTCTGGGGAAGTCAACTATATCTTTTTCCTTCCGCATATCAACAGACTTGATAGAGCCTGGCTGTCTGTTGGTGAACACTTAGTAGTTTGGGATGGACATAATCTCCCCATTCGCGTGGATGAAGGGCGCTCTACCGTCTATGATGAATTGTCCATAGCATATCATGGGTAAAGCCGTATGAACGGAAGATGTCTACCGGGGGTATGTGAATGGACAAAAGGGTGGGTATGCGGGGTCGCGGAGAAGGCAGTGATTGGCTTGGATCTTACACCTGGCCTCACACAAGGAAGTGTGGATGAACTCTAGATTCGGTTGGCAACAAGGATAAGTTCTCTTATGGGTAAAGTAACACACCTCTGCAGAGTGTATTGAATTGTGACCTATCACTCCCTGTTTCGGGAAGGAACTACGACGCGGGAGGAAATGAACTCCATGAAGTTCTGGTCAACCTGTGAAGACTGATGGACATAGTTTTTATGAATAAAATAAACCTTTTAAAGAAATGAATATGAAAACTTGCATTTGGCTATGACTTTATGGTATGTGGTTGTAGCTAGTGCATGATACACCTATTTCTATTATTGAACTTGTTGAGTATGCTCGTACTCATCCGTTCCCTCTTGAACCCCCTGCTTAGATTGGGAGGCATCCAAGGAAAAGCTACCGTGAAGTTCGAAGACGGGGGAGTCAACCAATGCAAGGGCAGGAGTCAGTTAATAAAGTTGGTGAAGTCAGCATCTACATATTCCATGGTGGAAACCTAGTCTAGAAGTAGAAGGGAACCTATTCCCTGAACCTAGTACCTGAGTAGCTAGGGTTCTAGCATAGTTCTCTAGCAAGCCAAGTATCTCTAGATTTAGAGTTAGGAATAAATTAGTCTACGAGTTCATCTTTTGGATTTTTATTTGCAGTTTTACCTCAATGTAAAGTAGGAGGTTGTGTTGATCTTCTGTAAACAGTTCGTGTGTACTTCTATAGAATGTCTTGGACTCGCATATGTTTCTGTTGTACCACTCTGAGGGATGTAATAATAGTGGAACGGTGTTTCACTAGTGTTATGTCAACGACTTGCGTGCTACACCATGAAGTGGTATGCTGGGTCACCGAAAAAACTAAGGAATTCAAGCCAAAATAATAGTAGAAAACTAGTGACGTCACTACAAGAAAAGTTCTGATACACAACGTCTCAAAATCGTCCGCTAAGGGGTATTTTTCGTCGCCTATGGGCCTAACCCGACGATATGGGTTCTGTTGTGGAAACTGCGTCGGAGCAAAGTCCTACGACGATTTTTTCGGTCCGTCGCGCTTGGGCGCCCTTCCGCCACGGAAAATCGGACCGTTGCCCAAGTGTTCCGGGAGCCCGTTGGCCGCCGACGTCATGCAAGCCGACACGTGGCGGACGCCGTTAATCGGCGGTTAACGGCGTTAGCCAGCTGAAACCCCGTGGTAGATGGTAGGCCCACACGAGGCACCGCCACGTCTTAAGCGGGCCGGCCCATTAAGTTTGCGGGCCGGGCCAGCTGACTTAGTTTGACCGGTCAACTATATAGCTGGGCTGGTCCATTAGTTACGTGGGCCGGGCCTAACCTCTAAGGTTGACTGGTCAAAACTTGAATGGGCCCACTAAGCATGTGGGCCGGGCCGAATGCACTCGTTTGACCGGTCAACAGGCAAAAGGGCCGGCCCACAAGACATGTGGGACCCACTTTCCTGTTATCGGGCCGGCCCATTTACAAAGTGGGGTCCACATTAAAGCAACCGGGCCGGCCCAGAAGTTAGTGGGCCGGCCCAGTAGCATGTGGGTCCCACTTTCCTGCTATCGGGACGGCCCATTTAGTACGTGGCGTCCACATTAGATCAAATGGGCTGGCCCAACAAGCCGATGGTCGGGCCAAAAGCACGGTGGGTCCCACTTTCTGTTAAAGGGCCGGCCCATTTAGTATGTGGGGTCCACCATATAGCAAGTGGGTGGCCCAACAAGATAGTGGGCCGGGCCATAAACACGAGTGGGTCCCACTTTCCGGTTAAAGGGCTAGCCCATTTAGTATGTGGGGTCCACCATATAGCGAGTGGGCCGGCCCAACAAGATAGTGGGTCGGGCCAAAAAACTCTGGTGGTCCCACTTTCCTGCTAAAGGGCCGGCCCATTTAGTATGTGGGGTCCACCATATAGCAAGTGGGCCGGCCCAACACGCTAGTGGGCCGGGCCAAACTGCTGGTAGGTCCCACTTTCGTCTTAAAGGGCCGGCCCATTTAGTATGTGGGGTCCACTATATAGCAAGTGGGCGGCCCAACAAGATAGTGGGCCGGGCCAAAAACACTGGTGGGTCCCACTTTCGTCTTAAAGGGCCGGCCCATTTAGTATGTGGGGTCCACCATAAAAGCAATTGGGCTGGTCCAACTAGGTAGTGGGTCGGCCCAGTAGTGGGTGGGGTCCATGATACGTCTCAGACGTATCGATAATTTCTTATGTTCTATGCCATATTATTGATGATACCTACATGTTTTATGCACACTTTATGTCATATTCGTGCATTTTACGGAACTAACCTATTAACAAGATGCCGAAGTGCCGGTTCATTGTTTCTGGCTGTTTTTGGTTTCGAAATCCTAGTAACGAAATATTCTCGGAATTGGACGAAACGAAGACCCGGGGGCCTATTTTTCCACGGAGCTTCCGGAAGACCGAAGAACATACGAAGTGGGGCCACGAGGTGGCCGGACCACATGGCGGCGCGGCCAAGGGGGGCCCGCGCCGCACGTGGTGTGGGCCCCTCGTTAGCCCCCGACTCTCGCCCTTCCGCCTACTTAAAGCCTCCGTCGCGAAACCCCGATGCGAAAAACCACGATACGGAAAACCTTGCGAGACGCCGCCGCCGCCGATCCCATCTCGGGGGATTACGGAGATCTCCTCCGGCACCCTGCCGAGAGGGGATTCATCTCCCGGAGGACTCTACACCGCCATGGTCGCCTCGGAGTGATGAGTGAGTAGTTCACCCCTGGACTATGGGTCCATAGTAGTAGCTAGATGGTTGTCTTCTCCTCATTGTGCTTCATTGTTGGATCTTGTGAGCTGCCTAACATGATCAAGATCATCTATCCGTAATACTCTATGTTGTGTTTGTCGGGATCCGATGGATAGAGAATACCATGTCATGTTAATTATCAAGTTATTACATATGTGTTGTTTATGATCTTGCATGCTCTCCGTTACTAGTAGAGGCTACGGCCAAGTTTTTACTCTTAACTCCAAGAGGGAGTATTTATGCTCGATAGTGGGTTCATGCTCGCATTGACACCTGGGACGGTGACGAAAGTTCTAAGGTTGTGTTGTGTCTGTTGCCACTAGGGATAAAACATTGGCGCTATGTCCGAGGATGTAGTTGTTGATTACATTACGCACCATACTTAATGCAATTGTCTCGTTGCTTTGCAACTTAATACTGGAGGGGTTCGGATGATAACTCTGAAGGTGGACTTTTTAGGCATAGATGCGGTTGGATGGCGGTCTATGTACTTTGTCGTAATGCCCAATTAAATCTCACTATACTTATCATGTCATGTATGTGCATTGTTATGCCCTCTCTATTTGTCAATTGCCCGACTGTAATTTGTTCACCCAACATGCTTTTATCTTATGGGAGAGACACCTCTAGTGAACTCATGGACCCCGGTCCATTCTTTAATACTCGAAATACAAATCGCCGCAATACTTGTTTTATTGTTTTCTCTGCAAACAATCATCTTCCACACAATACGGTTAATCCTTTGTTACGAGCAAGCCGGTGAGATTGACAACCTCACTTGTTTCGTTGGGGCAAAGTACTTTGGTTGTGTTGTGCGGGTTCCACGTTGGCGCCGGAATCTCGCGGTGTTGCGCCGCACTACATCCCGCCGCCATCAACCTTCAACGTGCTTCTTGACTCCTACCTGGTTCGATTAAACCTTGGTTTCTTACGAGGGAAACTTGCCGCTGTGCGCATCACACCTTCCTCTTGGGGTTCCCAACGGACGTGTCAACTACACGCATCAAGCAAATTTACGGCGCCGTTGCGGGGAACCGAAGAAAAGTTACTCCACAAAGATTTCTAACTCCCCGTCAACTCCAGCGCCGACGGCTAAATTTCACGGCGCCGTTGCCGGGAGATCAAGACACGCTGCAAGGGGAGTCTCCACTTCTCAACCTCTTTACTTTGTTTTTGTCTTGCTTTATTTTATTTACTACTTTGTTTGCTGCATTATATCAAAACACAAAAAAATTAGTTGCTAGCTTTACTTTATTTGCTTTCTTGTTTGCTATATCAAAAACACAAAAAAAAATTAGTTTACTTGCATTTACTTTATCTAGTTTGCTTTATTTACTGTCTTGCACTCTATATTAAAAATACAAAAAAAAATTAGTTACTTTTGTTACCATGTCTAGCTCTGAACCCGTTACTTCTTCACCTGAAGAATTAGTCTTCACTTTTAAACAAGGGGATGAGGAGAGTTTTAAGGATGCTTGGTCTAGAATTTTTACTTCTTATCGTAAAACTGAACCTCAAATGACTCTAAGTTTGCTCCTTAATAATTTTTATTTTGGTCTTATGGTTCGCTATAGATATGCTTTGGATACTTTAGTGGGAGGAGATTTCCTTCATTGCAATGGGGATCAAGCTTTTAATGCCATAAAGAAGTTGGTTGCATCACATGATTCAGCTAATAACTTTGATTCAGCCCTCACTAGCATATATAGTAGATTAAACAATCTCGAGATAAGTACATCTCGCTTGGATGATAACTATTGCCACATTCGTAATCGTCTTGAACAAGTTTTAGTGAACTCTAAACTTTCATTGTGGGATCCTACGGTTAAAATTGTTATCGGAGATCGAACTCTTCATGCCTACTTGTGATATTATGTATGAATTTTGCCTTATGCTCGAAAGCATTTATAAATCTTTGAAACTTTGGGGAGTCGATGAAGGAGGAGAAGAAATAACTCTCATTGATAACTCTATTATAATTCCTAAGGGAATAGCCGCAGGTGTGCATACAACCATTCTTGGAAGAACAATATCCATTGATTATCTTGTTATTGAAACAG
>NC_061513.1:113420914-113525018 GCF_022539505.1 Lolium rigidum | reverse complement strand
CGAAAACCCTAGGGTGTGGCATGAGACATTGTCGGAAGCTTTGTGGGCTTATCGCATGTCATGCCATGGAGCTATAAAGACTTCGCCATACCAGCTTGTCTATGGGGCGGGAAGCTAGTATTACCTTGGGAAATTACGGCTGGATCGAGACGTGTCACGTTTCGAGAATGACACGGCAGTTTGAAGAATATGCAGCCACGATGAGTGACACTATTGAGGATGCAACGGAACTTAGACTTTGGTCGTTGGAGAATATTAAAGAGAACAAAGCCAGGGTAGCTCGTGCATACAACAAGAAGGTGAGACCAAAGGAGTTTCAAGTTGGTGATTTAGTATGGGAAGCCATGTTGCCGCTAGGAACCAAGGATAAAGTATATGGCAAATGGTCTCCTAATTGGCACGGTCCTTACAAAGTCGTCCAGGTTTTGAAGGGCAATGCCTACATGCTTGAGCAGTTGGATGGTGTGAAGTTCCCGGTGGTCGTCAATGGCCGGCATCTCAAGAAGTATTTCCCAAGCATGTGGGATGATGGGCGATGAGATATAGAGGCCGATAGAAAAATCGGCCGGTAAAAAAAATGCGTGTACATGCAAGTCGCAGCCGATGCACGGAGACATCGACTTGAGAAAATATGCGAAGACAACAGTATACTAGTACAGCCGATGCACGGACATCGACTTCAGAATAATAAAAGCCGATGCGTTGCTATCGACTCTAGAGGAACAAGCTCAATTGAGCAGGTTAATAGATCGGTTTCAGACTAGAGATCATGATATACGAGATGAATCTCCCGGTGGATTTCGTCGAGGAGTTGAATGCAACGCGTTGAGGTTGGAGCATGGTTTGGACATGGACTGGACCTGTTTGACCGTGTGAATAGGCAAGCTTGTTTGGCCTCAAATAGCGTTTATAGTGCAGGCCGATGCCTGCCATCGGCTCTTTGTACAACAACTTCGTTCGACAATCGGCAAAATTGACAAGAAAGCAAAATTAATAAGGGAATATTTTCTTCATTAATAATAGGATTTCTTACAAAGAAAGAGCCGATTGCTCAAGGGAGGGAAGAACAAAGAAAGGTGCGATTGACCAATCTGCTACTACTACTACTAGGCCTATACTAGTAGATCCTAGTCTACGGGCCGTCGCTGCCCTCGTCGTCGTCCTCGGAGCTCTCGTCGGTGCTTGCTGCCGGCGGGCTCCTCGTCGCTGCTCCCGTAGCCCTCTACGGGAGCCTTGTCCTCCTCGTCATCGTCGTTGTCGTCGTCGTCCCACCGGGTGCGGAGCGCTTCGCCGGTGGGTAACCCTCGAGGAGTCGTCGTCGTCGTCTTCCTCCTCCTCTTCCTCGGAGGAGGTGTAATCGTCCCGGGAGAACGAGTCGTCCTCGCTCTCCGATTCCGGTTCCCCATCGGCGAGGCTGGGAGGTCTTCATCTCCGCTGGTCAAGGACTTGTCATCCTCGGACCGGACGGAGGAGCGTGGTCCTCCTGGTCCCACTCCTCTGCAGGGCGTGCTCGTCGTGCGCCGCCATCCGAGCCGCCACCGGATCCCACTCGGCGTGGGTTCGTGGGAGGAGGAGGAGGAGGAGGAGAAGGTACGCGAGGAGAGATCCGGCGAGGCGGAGGAGGAAGAGGAGGAAGACATTGCTGCGAGATTGGGGTTTCTTGGTGCCGATGGCCGAGGGCGAGCAAGGGGATGAAGAAGCAAGCTGCTCGGTGCGGTTAAATAAAAGGGGATATAGTGGAGATTCAATGGCACGGCGGTTTCAGGAAGTGGTGCCCAAAGAAGAAAAAAGAGTTGCCGAGGTCACACGAGAGAAGTTGAGGAGGCAAGGCATCATGATGATGGAGTGCTGCAGACGGTTACTGCTCGCCACGACATGACCCGACGAAGAAAAAACGAGTGATTTTGGAATTGTCATTTCCAAAACCGGGGGGCATGTGTTATCACCAGAATTTGACCGGATCGAGAGGTGGGCCGCGATTAAGATGGGCTTGAAGGATATACGCGGAAGAGATATATGAATCGGCCTTGTATACAAAGTTTGGGCTAGTTTGCCCAGTGTATCTGTAAATATAGTAGGATACGTGTCGGTTAGATAGAATTTGGCTCGTGCACGGTTGGGATTATTCCCACGTTAGAAAGTCTACGGACTATAAATATGTATCTAGGGTTATTGAGAAAAACAACAATCACGTTCATCACAAACCAATCTAGGCGCATCGTCAACCCCTTGTTTCGAGGGTTTCTTTCGGGTAAGCATCATGCTGCCTAGATCGCATCTTGCGATCTAGGCGGTACACGTTTATTCGTTGTTCATGCGTTGCTCGTGCTTTGAAGCCTTGTTGATGGCGAGCAACGTAGTTATCATAGATGTGTTAGGGTTAGCATTGTTTCATCGTGTCACATGCTTTTGTCCATGCAACCCTTAGACGTCTAGCCGCCCTTACACCTATCATAGGTGTGAGGGCGGCACCTCGCTTGATCATTATTTAGTAGATCCGATCCGTTATGATTGCTCCTTGTTCTTCAAGGATTAGTTTAATATCTGCATAGTTAGGCCTTGCAAACGGGTTGAAGGATCCAGTGGCACGTAGGGTGTAGTTTGCTAGCCCTAGATAAGATGTTCGGGGATCAACTTCATGTTGGTTTTTAGGCCTTGTCTAGGGTCGGTTTATTATCACCGTGCGTGGCTGCCGGGCTCAACCACGCGTAGGATGTTCCGATTATGTGGTGAAAACCCTAAATCGTCGTAGGTCGTTTTAGCTTTGTATTGATCAAGCGGGACCACCATATGATCGTATACCTCATACGATTCATGGGTGGATCGGCTCCTTGAGCCGATTCACGGGACAACTCGAGAGCCGATCGAGGCTCGTATTTAATGTTTACGTGTATGCCATGCGAGGAAACTAAGCGAAGCAAATCCATCACCTTCACGACCGGTATAGGTCGGGTGGCACGCCCTTGCACCGGCATCGGACATGCATGCCGAGGCTTTGCGGGCCGTCGCTCGAGGGACCAGGGCCAGCCGCGATCACGGGAGCCTCCCGGCTCTCTTGTGTTGCCCGTCGCTGCTTGCCGGTGGGTTTCGACCGCAACAGAGTCCCGATGCCAAGATGAAGGACAGCGGGACGTCTACGACAACTAGGAATACTCCTGACGTCTACAGTTGCCTGTTGAGCAGACCTCTACTACGTATTCCCGCTATGTGTTATGTAATTGATCATTAGATCAAGTTTTGTAATGAGACTGGATCATGTGATCCTTTTTGTTGTAAGACTATTATGATGTTGTAATGAATGATGTTCTGTGATATCAATCTATTATGTCTCGCAAAAACAATATTCCTGGGAGTGCGATGAATGGCATAATAGGCATGCGGACTTAAAAATCCGGGTGTTGACAAGTTGGTATCAGAGCCATTGTTTGACCTTAGGAGACCCTAGTTAGAATGGACGTCTGAAAAACTTAGTTTCAAAACAAAGGAAGTGAATATTTATGAAAACTTATTCTCACTCTTATCCTTGAGATCTTTTTCAAAATGATAAATTTATGCTCTACTTTTCCTTGTAATTCTACCTAAAAGTTTGCACACTTGACCACTTCTCTAACTCACTCATCCTAATTCTTCACGGATGGAGTACAAGCTGTGAGTCCTATCAGCTTGGCCATGGAGGAAACCTAATGTTCGAGAAGGATTTGAAGCAACTAGTTGAATATTTAGGACGCCCGTATCCCGAGTTCTTTGGAGTGCCACTCAACAATTCATCGGAAAGACAACCTCGGTGGGAAGTTCTTGCAGAGGCGAGAGGAAAGCTTGGAGCCCCAATATGGGAAACCATATGGTTTTCACGTAGCGGGAAACACTTGGAAGGATGGGATAGCCAAAGCCATGCAAGAAGCAATTGCCCATCTGTTTGGACAGAATACGAACAAGCTCAAGAACACTCGCTTCACCTACTACCCAAGACATGATCCCATGGGAAGACCAATAACCATGCCACCGCACCCAGGAGATGAACCACTATGTGGCATATCCGGATTTCATGCTGTACAAGACCCGCAAGGAGTTGGACAACGCCCTCACCTTTCGCCAAGCACATCACCCGTGAAGACGAAGAATCCACCCTGAAGAGTAGTATCATGTCAACACCCGGATTTTTAAGTCCAGATGCCTATTATGCCATACATCGCAATCCCAGGAAGATTGTTTTTGCGATACATAACAGTTGAATATCATAGAGTCATCATTTATTACAACACATAATCGTCTTACAACAATAGATCACATGATCCAATATTACACAAATAGTTGATCTAATGACCAACAACACAATACGTAGCGGAAGCGAAGTTGTAGTGGACTATCTATTCCACGAGGCAACGCTTGACGTTAGAGGATGCTCCTAGTTATCGTAGACGTCCTGTTGTCCGTCGTCTTGATACTGTTGCTCCTCTTAATAGTCTGGCATTTGAATAGCCAGGGACACAGCCATGAGTACTTTAAAGTACTCGCAAACTAATACTAATGTAATTAATTATCAATTGTGATAAGGGGTGCTAAGCTCTAGGTTTATTTGCATAAAGCCAAGTTTAGTTCATAAACATTTAGTAAACACTACTCATTTTTGGCTAACTAACTCAAGTGGGAACATTAGTGTCATTCCCACAACTCAGTTGTGATTCAAGTCAAGTCACCTTTCAAGTCAACATTCCTTTTTAAGACAAAAATTCTGACAACGGAACAATATGTCTTTCCAATCGTCCGTAAC
Source organism: Lolium rigidum (assembly GCF_022539505.1). Lineage (NCBI taxonomy): Eukaryota > Viridiplantae > Streptophyta > Magnoliopsida > Poales > Poaceae > Lolium > Lolium rigidum. Next base: position 113,520,247 of record NC_061513.1, on the reverse strand, counting down.
CGTGGACACAGCTATTCGAATAGGTTTAACACTCTGTAGAGGTTGTACTCTTGTCCCACAACTTTTGATTACATCCGTCGGGGATAACCCCAAATCATCGTAACTCAGTACGCGGATCATCAACCATAACCTTTAAATTATATACCCTAGTATAGGCACCTCTCCCCATGAGCTTGGCCTCCCGGTGAAGACAAACCGTCAACCCGAGAACTGCACAGGGCTTGGGTCTGACATTCACCTCATTTCACTTTTAACGGAGGCAGCCTCGGCATAACCCCTATGATGCTTGTTTAGAGGGAACCCATACTAAGATACACAAACTTCTAGTTAAGCCCTACCCATAATCAGGTATTGTGGGGGTACTTGTATAATTGGAAGGGTATCGCATCCGAACCCAATCATCAGTTTTCCTCAAAATTCACCAAGTCATTCATGTCACATTCACCTTCAAAATCTTTCAAAGTCATTGGTTTTCACATGTTCCCATCTAGAGTAGTCAATTTTATTTAGTTAGCACTAGCAACTAGTCATGAGGAGTGCTATCTAGCTTTGATTGCTCTAGGCTAAATTTGATGCTCTTGTTCTACTCTAGACCAAGTGAATCATAAATCAAAGTAAACTTTGAAATACAATAAGCAAAATAATTGCAAGGTAAAAATATGGGATAGGTTGATAAGACACAAAGTAAAATGTGATGGTGCCTTGCTCTTGTAGAGCTTTGCATTAGGGTGGTTTGCAAGAATATTAGCTTGCCTTGAGTGGGGTAGTGATCAAAGTTCTCTTCCTCCTCCTGATAGTAGACTTCCTCCTCCTGGTACTCCTCGGTACTAGCGTCTATACACGAATACGAGGTATACAATCACCAAACAAAACTTGAGTGCTAGACTAAACACACCAAAGGTTCACACAAGTTATTCTAACATCACATTCTTATTCACATGGTGGTTGACTTGGTTTTCTTATTTAAGAGAAAAATAATTTCCTCTCATTATATCTTGTTAAGACTTAATTTCCTCAAATAACAAAGTATGAATACATGTTGACCAAGGTCAACACATCATAATGGTCATTTGGGAAAATGATTTAAATGGGATACTAGATCTCATGTGATTTAAAACCTATATGGAACAATTTAATATCATTAAGTAATCACACATGAGATGCTATAAACTAAGATCATTACCTCATGTTGGATTACTTAAGACAATGATTTAAATGAGAGAGTAGCTCTCATACTATTTAAACAAATTAAATGAGATGATTTAAATGGACTAAAAATGGCTCCATAGCCATTATTTTGCTCTAGTCCATGATCATACAAACAACTAAGCTATCTTTTTGCAAAGACAATTAGGGTATGTCAAATGTGATTTATGAGAGTTGGAATCAACTCAAAATCACTTATGGTTGAATTTTAAATAAAGTTTGAAGTTTGAAAAGGCCCTGCCTTGTTATTTTTACTATTTGAATTCTACAATGAATCTGAGGGTGAGACCAGTGGGGTTGTTTAGATAATTCCATATGCTTTCCAAATATATAAAATTCACAAAATTTGGTTCAGCCGATTTGAAACTATTTAAGTTTTAGTAAAGCATACGTAGGCAATTCAACAATCTGAAATTTCGAATTTGAATGCGTGGGCTTTGGCGGGAAGGGAATTGGGCCGCTGCAGGGGAAAATAAGTTGGGCCAGCCCAGCAGCGTGGATCACACGCGCGGGCCGCCTGACAAGGTGGGCTCCACCTGTCAGCGCCACTTATCAAGCGAATCGGTACGAGGGACAGGAGGCGTTGGATTAGAACTCGATCTAACGGCGCACGAGCATCGTCGTCTCCGACGAGATGCCGTGGCTCTGGCAGCGAGGGTGGGGGGTCGGAGAGCCTACCGTTGCTCCGGCGGTCGACGGCGAGGTGCGCGGCGACGTTGGCGAGGACGACGAGTCGACTGGTACCGGCGGCGTGGTGTGGGGAAGCTCCAATCGACGGCGATGATCTCCGGGTACTAGCGGGCTCCGGCTTCAAATTGGAGCTGCTCCGGCGAGGTGGTGAGTAATTGACTGGTCGAGGAGAGGCAGAGATGGGAGGTGACGAGGGTGCTCCTCGACAATGCCCTCCGATTGGGGCTTTGGGTTGATGGAATCCTGTAGGCTGACACGAGACATCGGTTCACAGACAAGCGGGGAGAGCAATTTACCCAGGTTCGGGGCCCTCGATGATGTAAAACCCTTATGTCCTGCCTGTCTGATCTTGATTATGAGAATATTGGGTTACAATGGGGTGCCGAAGGTTCCGGCTGTGATCTCGTCGAGAGGCTAAGTGCTGCGGCGACCTAGCTCTAGACTTCTGGTGGCTAAAGTTGCTAAGATTGATCGTGCCCCTCGGTAGTCCCTCTCCTGGCCTTTATATAGGAGGCCATGTCTCAAGAGATCTATCCGGGTACGTCTAGGTTTACAAAATACCTAGCTCTAAACTTCCCTTGTTCGGTTCCTCTTCATCTTGTTCTTCAAGGAATCTTCTTCGGTCACCGTCCTAGTGGCCCACCTTGCTATCAAGTACCCTCATGGGCCTCCCATTGGGCCGCACAGGATAGGGCAATGTCGGTTACCCGAAGGGTAATGCCCACGTCAGTAGTCCCCGAGTGTCTAGCCGAAGATTTTTCGGGTAGAGACTAAAGCATGCCTCCAGTGAACGTTCTTCTGCCTTGATTGCTCTCGTCCATCTTGTAACAGCTTCATTTTCTACTATCGGGTGCGCGTCTAGCGCTCCCGATGGGAGTAGCCCCCGAGTCTAGGTACGGATGCTTGCAATCCGTGCGTAGACTCAAGTTGTGCCACTCGAACATCTTCTTCGCCGAAATCTTTTGCAAGTATTCATGGGTCATCCGATGAGTTTGCGCCTGGGCTCGTATTCTTCAGTAACGTTTCAACGTGTAAGGGATAATGAGTAATGTGCCCAGCTTTGCTGGTTAACTGCCGATGGCAAAACAGCGTTACCCTACTCAGAATCAAGTCCCCGGGCATGACCCTGGAATACAAAAAAGTTTTATAGGGTGCGCACTTAGTACTCCCGATGGGAGTAGCCCCCGAGTCTGGGCGCGGGTGCTTGCGACCGGGTGCAGACTCGAACTAAGGACACCGCTCTTTTGTTCAAACACTTCTTCACGCCATTCTTCCTGGAAAAATCTTCGAGTCTTCTTTTTATCGGGTGCGCGTTCAGCGCTCCCGATGGGAGTAGCCCCGAGTCCAGGCGCGGATGTTGGCAATCCGTGCGTAGACTCAAGTTGAACACTCGACAGTTTCATTTCTTCGACTCCTCAATCACGCTCTTACGATGTCATTGATGACGCAATTACTGCCATTGTCTGACTGATAAGACGCAACCTGACGGGCCCACCCTCGTTCTGCGCGGGCAGTTTTTAGGAAATGACCGCTTCTCGTGTGCAATTACCAAGGCATCTCCTCAATTCCCGTGATTTGTTGATGAAAAAGAGACTCTTTTAGTAAACTGGGTGCGTGTGCTCGTTCCACCCTTATATCTTATAATTTCTCGTTGCAGATCTTCTCCTCTGCACACACCATCACCGCATCCTTTTCTTCCTCATTCACCTCCTGCGCTCAATACTACTGCACCGCCACCGCCGAATCCAGATCTCTCGTGAATCTACGAGATGGGGAAGAAGAAGATCTCCACCCTTGCTACTAGTGCTGCAAGCAGCGGCGCCGCCGCCAGGTCTTCTCCAAACCCTCAGAAAAGGAGCATCTCCCATGCTCCTCCTTTAGCTCCGGCGCCGTCGGCGCCATCAAGTTCTATTGCTGGGTCCATCCCCGGTGATTGGCCTGCTTCCACCACCACGAAGCGTGACGAGAAGAAGGCTAAGAGCCTCGGATATATTCCCTCCGAAGAGGGGAATGTTATTCTCCCAGGTGCCATTTCACGGCCCAATCCCCTGCTTGGTTTTACCGTGATGTTCTTATCTTTTTGCATCGAGGTCTTTCGCTTCCTGCCCACAAATTCCTTCAGCATCTTCTCCAAGTTTACGAGATCCAACTATGGCAGTTAACTCCCAATTCAATCCTCCATCTTGCTATCTTTATACCTCTATGCGAATCGCTCCTGGGCATTGAACCACACTTTGGCCTATGGAAGAAAATCTTCTTCGTGAAAAGGTACAACAGCAGTGGTGGTTCCTTCGTCATCGGCGGAGTTGGTTTCGTTGCTCGTAAAGAAGTTAATTACTTCAATTTCCCAATGAGGGACTCCGTGCAAGGATGGAGGCTGAAGTGGTTTTATATTAGAGATTCTCCAACGGCCTCGAACTCCAACTCCCTCGTTTTTCCGATGTCCTTGAAGCCAAGCCTAAACAATCTTGGAAAAATACCCTTTCTCCCGACGAAAAACCAGCGAGTCAATAGGTTATTTGCCGGATTCCTTCGGATCAAGGAAGCCGGTGGCCAAACCATGATAGGCACAGAGGTAGCCTCTCGTGTTCTTAAGACGTCGAATTCAACCAATCATGGCCGAGCCCACCCGATGTGGTTGTATTCGGGTCCAGCCAGACGGAAATGCCGAGAAGAGTACTTGACGAAGTTCGTCGTCTTACTCACTTCAGCCAGGAAGATTCGATTCCTCTCACATCTTCCCATGTACCTTTTGACGTTGATCACCCACCAACTGAGGTAATTTCTTTCTTTCATACTCTCATTGTGTCGTTTTTCTTGATAATCACGACTGCCATTGTACTTACTTGTTTTATCTTCAACAGAACCTCATGGATCCTGATTACTCGCAAGACCTGCCGGACGATACTTCCGAGAGGGGAGACTCCTCAGTCCCCGTAGGGTCCCACACTGAGGAAAATGCAAGCTCGGGAGCCGAACATGCTGATCTGATGAACCCTGAGACCATCCTTATTGATCCCAAATCTGCAGCCAACGATACTAGCGACACAGCGGGATCGATGCATGATGACGACGCTGATCACGCTGCCTTTGTTGATGCAGCTGCGGAGGAGGCCGAGGCGCTTCCTTCGAAGAGGTCATCCGGCGGCTTTGCCGATGAAGATGATCTTTTGGATCTGTAAGTCCTTGCTTTTTCTTCGAAATCCTACGTCTTTGCCTTTGTTACCCTCTGTTCTGACTTTGTCAACTATTTTACTTCCATAGGGATGAAGAGTTCATCAAGCCTCCACCCAAAAAGTCTAAAACCAGCGCTGCCCCGTCGGATCTTACAGCTTCCGAGGCTTCCGCCCGTGCTACAATCCCCGCGGCCCAAATATCGACTGCTTCTTCCCTTTCCAAGGGGAAAAATATTCCTTCAGCCGCCGCTGCCGCAATTCCTCCTTCAGGAAAACCCGTAAGTCTTTCATTTCTTTGAATCCAATAGCTCTTCAGATAAACCTTGAGTATTTCAGCCAATAAAACTTTTCCTTTAAGGACTTGCAAGTTGTTATATCTTCCTTGGAATCTTTCGCCTCCCAATACGCTTCTTTGGAGGTCGACAAGGCTCAGCTACAGATGGAGGTCGAGTCCTCCTCCTCGAAATAGGAAGGCGCAATTAAAATTGCTGCTGAAGCTCGTACAGAAATTGGCGCTTTGAAAGAGGAACTGGCGGAGCTGAAGAGGAGGCTGAAGGACGAAGAAACAGCCAGGCTCACTGCCGAAGCTCGGGCAATGGAGAAGGATGATCTTCTCCACCAATCCTCCCTGGCTTTGCTCAGTAATCCTCTTTTTGTGCCCTTCTTGATTATTGCTTTAGCACAATGATTCTTTTGTTAATGTCTTTCTTCACGCCTCATCCTTCTCAGGAGCTGCTGATATCCCTCTTGAGGCTCTGGACGAAATCCCGAACAATTCTCCATCAAACACTCTGTCGACGACGCTTGCGTCTCATCAGCTTGTTCAGGACCTTCTTCAGAAGGGCAAGGGAGCCATGGCGCGGATCCATTTGATGATTTTCCCCAAGATTAGTCAAGATAAGACTTTGAGGCAGCTGATCTACGCTTTTGCCGTCAACACCAAGGAGGTTATCGAGGTATTCAAATGTACTTCGCGTACCTATGGTGCCCTCCTAGCCTTCCAACTTATGATGGGTCATGGCTTCAAAGCTAATATTGAAGAGATGTCCAAGGAGCTGCCGAAGGGACCCGACGGAAAATTCGTCGATCTGAGTACCTTTAAAGCTTCAGCTCTTACATGTGCTCACCAGCTCCTTGAGTTAGTCGAGGCAAAGAAATCGTCAACAGGTCCCAGTTTATCAAACCAGACCCAAGCCCCCTGAGCCTTGTAACTTTGCTTGATCAAAACGATGTCTTGTCATAAAAATTTACGCAGTTGTAATGAACTTCATGCTGGCAATGTTGCCAGCGTATCCTTGCTATAATATTTGTATTCCTATGCTCCCGATGGGAGTAATTTCCAATGTTGACTCCATGTAATCCGTCGCGCCTTTGAACAACATTTTGCAGGTTTACCCTGTGCCTGCTTTTGTTGATGACTCCTCGGGTGCTGTCCCTGAAAGTGATCGACTCCAACGCATGAAGGACCGGATCGCGCAGATGGAGAAAGATATGCGCAGCACTTATGCCTTAGCTTCCATTATCAATAAGAAAAATGAGATTGCCGCAGATTCTGAGCGCTACGCGCTTACTAAATTGTACAATGCTACCGAAAGTTTGAACTGTAAGTGCCCCGGCTCTCTTGCTCTTTGCTGTGTCGTGAAAAGCACTTTCTCATCTTCTCCTGGTTCCTTTGCTAGTCATAGCTCTGAACAAGGCTGAAGAAAGCAAGTGTATACATGAGCGTGTAAACGCACTGACCCAGCTATCATCAGCAGACAAAGTTTTCTGGAGGGAACAATCGAAGGCTTTGACTGTCGCGAAGTTCCAAGACCGGGTCCAACAAGTGCATCGTTTCTTCGACAAGTGCTACAAGGGGCTGAGAGTAATATGGAAGACGATGTTTCCTTTGAACGCGATCCCTCCCACACTGTTGACTTTAATGTCAAAATTAAGCAATGCCAAGAAGATCCGAGACTTGGTGCGAGGTCAAGTTTTTGCGGGAGCTAGATATACACTTGCCCTCGTCCTTGCGCGTTATCCTTCTGCAAACCTGCTGTCCATCGCCAATGCAGTGGGTGATTTGGAGCCTCTGTACCCGAAGGTGATACTGCCTGCCAATATAATTGTCGACAGGCTAGAAAAGGACTCGAAGGCACCTGAAGAAAAAGAGACTCCGCAAGGGTAATTCAGGGTCATTCTCCTACTGTAAATAGAAGACTTTGGTTTCTTACTACATCCAGTATTTGGGTTTTTAAGTTTAAACTACTTTTATTGGTACGTGCATGTACACACATTTTTACCATCTTAATGCCATTGGCAAATTTTGAAGGAGCAAATCTTAATTACTCGTTTAAGCGTATGTGTATTCGTTGGTCAGCAAATTGTTTGAGTGTTCAGCTCGTGTTGCGGGTCTTACTAAACCCGTTATATGTGCAACTTTGCTTTCAACCGATGCATGTCTTGACATCAGCTCCCGAATATATCGGGAACACTAATTCTGCCGATGACTCCGTCGTTCTTTGGTACTTCCATAAGCAAAGTGACGAACGTGGGTCGTTAGTATATGTGTTTCACGTCCCTTGCTATTTACGGCACTCGTTGAGGCATCTTATAGCGAAAAGACAAGAACTGGGTCCTCGTTGTTTTCGCATCCTTTAGCACTCGTAATTTCAGAGGTTTTTTTGGGGTGCAATCTTTGGACGTGTTCTTCATTGCCCCAACGTTCGCCGAAATATGCAAACGAGGCTCATGATGATGTGGTTCGGGTGTTCCGAACTACTGCAATGCTTTTCAAGGAAACAAAACTTAAGTTCTCATTAATAAAGTAAGCAAGGGACTAAGGGGCGGAAAGAAGCCCTGTTGAAAAGAAAAGAAAAACTAAATGCTACCCATCCGCTTAAGCAAGAGGAGGGTTCTTCTTATCTTCTGGCTTGATCACCGCGTCAGCGATTTTGGAAGTGTCGTTGGTTTCGCCAGGGGTCCTGATACGTCTCCGACGTATCGATAATTTCTTATGTTCTATGCCATATTATTGATGATACCTACATGTTTTATGCACACTTTATGTCATATTCGTGCATTTTCTGGAACTAACCTATTAACAAGATGCCGAAGTGCCGCTCGTTTTCTAGCTGTTTTTGGTTTCGAAATCCTAGTAACGAAATATTCTCGAATTGGACGAAATCAAAGCCCAGGGGCCTATTTTGCTCACGAAGCTTCCGTAAGTCCGAAGGAGAGACGAAGAGGGGCCACGGAGGTGGCCACACTATAGGGCGGCGCGGCCCCGCTTGGCCGCGCGCGCCCTGTGGTGTGGGGCCCTCGTGCCGCCTCCTGACCTGCCCTTCCGCCTACTAAATAGCCTCCGTGACGAAACCCCCGACGCGAGAGCCACGATACGGAAAACATTACTGAGACGCCGTCGCCGCCGATCCCATCTCGGGGGATTCTGGAGATCGCCTCCGGCACCCTGCCGGAGAGGGGAATCATCTCCCGGAGGACTCTACACCGCCATGGTCGCCTCCGGAGTGATGAGTGAGTAGTCTACCCCTGGACTATGGGTCCATAGCAGTAGCTAGATGGTTGTCTTCTCCTCATTGTGCTTCATTGTTGGATCTTGTGAGCTGCCTAACATGATCAAGATCATCTATCCGTAATTCTATATGTTGTGTTTGTCGGGATCCGATGGATAGAGAATACTATGTCATGTTAATTATCAAGTTATTATACATGTGTTGTTTATGATCTTGCATGCTCTCCGTTTCTAGTAGAGGCTCGGCCAAGTTTTTACTTTTAACTCCAAGAGGGAGTACTTATGCTCGATAGTGGGTTCATGCCTCGCATTGACACTCGGGACAGAGGATGTAAAGTTCTAAGGTTGTGTTGTGCCGTTGCCACTAGGGATGAAACATTGATGCTATGTCCGAGGATGTAGTTATTGATTACATTACGCACCATACTTAATGCAATTGTCTCGTTGCTTTGCAACTTAATACCGGAGGGGGTTCGGATGATAACCCGAAGGTGGACTTTTAGGCATAGATGCAGCTGGATGGCGGTCTATGTACTTTGTCGTAATGCCCAATTAAATCTCACTATACTTATCATGTCATGTATGTGCATTGTTATGCCCTCTCTATTTGTCAATTGCCCGACCGTAATTTGTTCACCCAACATGCTTTTATCTTATGGGAGAGACACCTCTAGTGAACCGTGGACCCCGGTCCATTCTTTAATACCGAAATACAAATCTGCCGCAATACTTGTTTTTACTATTTTCTCTCGCAAACAATCATCTTCCACACAATACGGTTAATCCTTTGTTACAGCAAGCCGGTGAGATTGACAACCTCATCAGTTTCGTTGGGGCAAAGTACTTTGGTTGTGTTGTGCAGGTTCCACGTTGGCGCCGAATCTCCGGTGTTGCGCCGCACTACATCCCGCCGCCATCAACCTTCAACGTGCTTCTTGGCTCCTCCTGGTTCGATAAACCTTGGTTTCTTTCTCGAGGGAAAACTTGCTGCTGTGCGCATCATACCTTCCTCTTGGGGTTGCCCAACGAACGTGTGAAATACACGCCATCAAGCTCTTTTTCCGCGCCGTTGTCGGGGAGATCAAGACACGCTGCAAGGGGAGTCTCCACTTCCCAATCTCTTTACTTTGTTTTTGTCTTGCTTTATTTTATTTACTACTTTGTTTGCTGCACTAAATCAAAATACAAAAAAAAATTAGTTGCTAGTTTTACTTTATTTGCTATCTTGCTTGCTATATCAAAAACACAAAAAAATTAGTTACTTGTTTTACTTTACTTAATATCATGCATGTTTTTATTTCACTAGTTAAGCATAATGGAAAACAACAAAAATATGAGAGATCTTTATGAACTTTATCTTGAATTAGGACATGATGTGTTTGAAGAGAGAATTAAAAAACCCATGGAACTTTATATGCATGTTAATGGGAATGTTATTACTATGGATGCTTTGAACACCATTGTTGCTAATGCTATGGAAAATTCTAAGCTTGGGGAAGCTGGCTCTGATGAGCATGATCTTTTTAGTCCCCCAAGCATTGAGGAGAAAATTTTCTTTTATGATTACAATATGCCTCCTATACATGATGATAGCCACTTTGTTGAATTTGCTCCCACTACAACTAATAAAATTGATTATGCTTACGTGGAGAGTAATAATTTTATGCATGAGACTCATGATAAGAATGCTTTATGTGATAGTTACATTGTTGAGTTTGCTCATGATGCTACTGAAAATTATTATGAGAGAGGAAAATATGGTTGTAGAAATTTTCATGTTACTAAAACACCTCTCTATGTGCTGAAATTTTTGAAGCTACACTTGTTTTATCTTCCTATGCTTGTTACTTTGCTCTTCATGAACTTGTTTATTTACAAGATTCCTATGCATAGGAAGCATTTTAGACTTAAATGTGTTTTGAATTTGCCTCTTGATGCTCTCTTTTGCTTCAAATACTATTTCTTGCGAGTGCATCATTAAAACTGCCGAGCCCATCTTAATGGCTATAAAGAAAGAACTTCTTGGGAGATAACCCATGTGTTATTTTGCTACAGTACTTGGTTTTTATTTTGTGTCTTGGAAGTTGTTTACTACTGTAGCAACCTCTCCTTATCTTAGTTTTATGTTTTGTTGTGCCAAGTAAAGTCTTTGATAGAAAAGTAAGTACTAGATTTGGATTACTGCGCAGAAACAGATTTCTTTGCTGTCACGAATCTGGGTCTAATTCTCTGTAGGTAACTCAGAAAATTATGCCAATTTACGTGCAGGATCCTCAGATATGTACGCAACTTTCATTCAATTTGAGCATTTTCGTTTGAGCAAGTCTGGTGGCCTAATAAAATCCATCTTTACGGACTGTTCTGTTTTGACAGATTCTGTCTTTTATTTCGCATTGCCTCTTTTGCTATGTTGGATGAATTTCTTTGATCCATTAATGTCCAGTAGCTTTATGCAATGTCCAGAAGTGTTAAGAATGATTGTGTCACCTCTGAACATGTGAATTTTTATTATGCACTAACCCTCTAATGAGTTGTTTCGAGTTTGGTGTGGAGGAAGTTTTCAAGGATCAAGAGAGGAGTATGATGCAATATGATCAAGGAGAGTGAAAGCTCTAAGCTTGGGGATGCCCCGGTGGTTCACCCCTGCATATATTAAGAAGACTCAAGCGTCTAATCTTGGGGATGCCCAAGGCATCCCCTTCTTCATCGACAACATTATCAGGTTCCTCCCCTGAAACTATATTTTTATTCGGCCACATCTTATGTACTTTGCTTGGAGCGTCGGTTTGTTTTTGTTTTTTGTTTTGTTTGAATAAAATGGATCCTAGCATTCACTTTATGGGAGAGAGACACGCTCCGCTGTTGCATATGGACAAATATGTCCTTAGGCTCTACTCATAGTATTCATGGCGAAGTTTCTTCCTCGTTAAATTGTTATATGGTTGGAATTGGAAAATGCTACATGTAGTAACTCTAAAATGTCTTGGATAATTTGATACTTGGCAATTGTTGTGCTCATGTTTAAGCTCTTGCATCATATACTTTGCACCCATTAATGAAGAAATACTTAGAGCTTGTTAATTTGGTTTGCATATTTGGTTTCTCTAGAGTCTAGATAACATCTAGTGTTGAGTTTTGAACAACAAGGAAGACGGTATGGAGTCTTATAATGTTTACCATATGTCTTTTATGTGAGTTTTTCTGTACCGTTCATCCTTGTGTTTGTTTCAAATAACCTTGCTAGCCTAAACCTTGTATCGAGAGGGAATACTTCTCATGCATCCAAAATACTTGAGCCAACCACTATGCCATTTGTGTCCACCATACCTACCTACTACATGGTATTTATCCGCCATTCCAAAGTAAATTGCTTGAGTGCTACCTTTAAAATTCCATCATTCACCTTTGCAATATATAGCTCATGGGACAAATAGCTTAAAAACTATTGTGGTATCGAATATGTACTTATGCACTTTATCTCTTATTAAGTTGCTTGTTGAGCGGTAACCATGTTTCTGGGGACGCCATCAACTATTTCTTGTTGGATATCATGTGAGTTGCTATGCATGTCCGTCTTGTCTGAAGCAAGAGAGATCTACCACCTTCATGGTTGGAGCATGCATATTGTTAGAGAAGAACTTTGGGCCGCTAACTAAAGCCATGATTCATGGTGGAAGTTTCAGTCTTGGACATATATCCTCAATCTCATATGAAAATAATAATTGTTGCCACATGCTTATGCATTAAAGAGGAGTCCATTATCTGTTGTCCATGTTGTCCCTGTATGGATGTCTAAGTTGAGAATAATCAAAAGCAAGAAATCCAAAATGCGAGCTTTCTCCTTAGACCTTTGTACAGGCGGCATGGAGGTACCCCATTGTGACACTTGGTCAAAACATGTGCATTGCAAAGATCCGGTAGTCCACTATTAGCATACTATGCATGAGACTTGCAACTTGTAAGATATAACTTTCATAACTCATATGCTTTATTACTACCGTTGACAAAATTGTTTCATGTTTTCTAAATAAAAGCTCTAGCACAAATATAGCAATCGATGCTTTCCTCTTTGAAGGACCATTCTCTTTACTTTTATGTTGAGCCAGTTCACCTATTTCTCTCCACCTCAAGAAGCAAACACTTGTGTGAACCGTGCATTGATTCTTACATATTTGCATATTGTACTTGTTATATTACTCTATGTTGACAATTATCCATGAGATATACATGTTACAAGTTGAAAGCAACCGCTGAAACTTAATCTTCCTTTGTGTTGCTTCAATACCTTTACTTTGATTTATTGCTTTATGAGTTAACTCTTATGCAAGACTTATTAATACTTGTCTTGAAGTACTATTCATGAAAAGTCTTTGCTATATGATTCACTTGTTTACTCATGTCATCACCATTGTTATGATCACCGCATCCACTACATATGTTTACAAATAGTATGATCAAGGTTATGATGGCATATCACTTCAGAAATTATCTTTGTTATCGTTTTACTCGCTCGGGACGAGCAGTAACTAAGCTTGGGGATGCTTGATACGTCTCCGACGTATCGATAATTTCTTATGTTCTATGCCATATTATTGATGATACCTACATGTTTTATGCACACTTTATGTCATATTCGTGCATTTTCCGGAACTAACCTATTAACAAGATGCCGAAGTGCCAGCTTCGTTTTCTGTCGTTTTTGGTTTCAGAAATCCTAGTAACGAAATATTCTCGGAATTGGACGAAATCAAAGCCCAGGGGCCTATTTTCTCACGAAGCTTCCATAAGTCCGAAGGAGAGACGAAGAGGGGCCACGGAGGGGCCACACTATAGGGCGGCGCGGCCCCCCCTTGGCCGCGCGGCCCCGTGGTGTGGGGCCCTCGTGCCGCCTCTTGACCTACCCTTCCGCCTACAAATAGCCTCCGTGACGAAACCCCCGATGCGAGAGCCACGATACGGAAAACCTCACCGAGACGCCGTCGCCGCCGATCCCATCTCGGGGATCCAGGAGATCGCCTCCGGCACCTCGCCGGAGAGGGGAATCATCTCCCGGAGGACTCTACGCCGCCATGGTCGCCTCCGGTGTGATGTGTGAGTAGTCTACCCCTGGACTATGGGTCCATAGCAGTAGCTAGATGGTTGTCTTCTCCTCATTGTGCTTCATTGTTGGATCTTGTGAGCTGCCTAACATGATCAAGATCATCTATCCGTAATTCTATATGTTGTGTTTGTCGGGATCCGATGGATAGAGAATACTATGTCATGTTAATTATCAAGTTATTATACATGTGTTGTTTATGATCTTGCATGCTCTCCGTTTCTAGTAGAGGCTCGGCCAAGTTTTTACTTTTAACTCCAAGAGGGAGTACTTATGCTCGATAGTGGGTTCATGCCCGCATTGACACCGGGACAAGTGATGAGAAAGTTCTAAGGTTGTGTTGTGCCGTTGCCACTAGGGATAAAACATTGATGCTATGTTCGAGGATGTAGTTATTGATTACATTACGCACCATACTTAATGCAATTGTCTCGTTGCTTTGCAACTTAATACCGGAGGGGGTTCGGATGTTAACCTCGAAGGTGGACTTTTTAGGCATAGATGCAGTTGGATGGCGGTCTATGTACTTTGTCGTAATGCCCAATTAAATCTCACTATACTTATCATGTCATGTATGTGCATTGTTATGCCCTCTCTATTTGTCAATTGCCCGACTGTAATTTGTTCACCCAACATGCTTTTATCTTATGGGAGAGACACCTCTAGTGAACCGTGGACCCCGGTCCATTCTTTAACACCGAAATACAAATCTGCTGCAATACTTGTTTTTACTATTTTCTCTCGCAAACAATCATCTTCCACACAATACGGTTAATCCTTTGTTACAGCAAGCCGGTGAGATTGACAACCTCACTGTTTCGTTGGGGAAAAGTACTTTGGTTGTGTTGTGCAGGTTCCACGTTGGCGCCGGAATCCCTAGTGTTGCGCCGCACTACATCCCGCCGCCATCAACCTTCAACGTGCTTCTTGGCTCCTCCTGGTTCGATAAACCTTGGTTTCTTTCTGAGGGAAAACTTGCTGCTGTGCGCATCATACCTTCCTCTTGGGGTTGCCCAACGAACGTGTGAAATACACGCCATCAGGTCCCGGCAGTGATTGCCAGCGTTTTGTGTTCTTCTAAGGCCGCTGTACCATCGGCTGCCGAAGTTTTCACTGTCGAGGCTTCTAAAGTAAGACCGTCTGGCTTCTTCTTCGTCTTCCTGACGCGTTCATCTTCCTTGCTATCACGTGCCGACGATTTTAAAGGGAGATCGACAGCCTCCTGCATGAGCCCAAACTTTGCAGCAATCCTCTCGAAATCGCGATCACAATTATCCGAGCGTGAAAAACTTCCATAGACTGTGATGTTTGTCCCGTTGTTCCCAGGCATTTTCAGCTTGAGGCATGCATAGTGTGGCACAGCCATGAACTTGGCATAAGCCGATCTTCCGAGTATAGCATGGTACTGTGATTCCCAATTGACCACCTCGAACTCGATCTTTTCTTTCCTGAAGTTGTCGGGTTTACCAAAGACGATGTTCAGGTACACTTTGCCAATAGAGTACGCCGGTGAGGTGGGGAGGATCCCATGAAAACAGGTATTTGTCTCTTCTATCATCCTCATCGTAATTCCCATAGTTTTAATCGTGTCGAGGAATATCAGGTTTAGCCCGCTTCCACCGTCCATAAAAACTTTGCACATCTTAAATCCTCCAATTTGCGCCTCGACTACTAGCGTGGCATGTCCTGGCTTTGTGATTGTCATCGGGTGATCTGCCCTACTGAACGTGATACTCTGAGATGACCAGTCGATATACTCAGGGATATTGGCCATGATGCCCGCCAGGTTGATTTCTTGGGTGAGCTTCTTCATCTCTCTCCTCGAAACACCAGTCATGTGAATCATGCTCATTTGCCCACGAGGCGGTGGAAAGGACTCGTTAGGGTTGTGGGGTTGCACCTGCTGGACCTGATGCCGAGGTGGAGGTGGTGGTGGTGGTGGTTGCTGCTGCTGAATAAGCTTCTGCATCTCGATGAACTATCGACAAGCTCTGAGGAAGTGGCTTGACTTCTTTTTATTGTCTTTGGAGTCGATGTACGCGTGCAGATAGCAAGGTGCGTTTATCTGCTCAGCGAAGGGTAGTTCGGGGGTCCTCTAAGGTCGTGGCTTGTAGTTGCTACGGTTCCCAGAGTTGCTCCGATTGCCGTCCTGTCGATCATCTCGCCTATCGTCATACCGATCATCTTGCCGATCGGAATATCCAGCGGCTACCAAGTTGTTGTCGTCGTAGCTGCGGTCCTTCCTCTTCTTGCGACGATCCATGCGACCACCCAAATCATTCTTCGGCTGATCGTCGTCCTCGTCGTCACTGTGCTGTCGCGGTCTTCGTACATTGTCTTCGCCATCGGCCCAGCTGTTGGCGATTTCCATTAACTTGGTTATGATTTTCGGCTTCTTGCGCCCGAGTTCTTCTATGTACGTTTCACGTCGGATGTCGTCGCTGAAAGCATCGATTGCTCTGTTAACAGAAACGTCTTCAGCAGGGTTCAGGAGTTTGGTGAACCTGCCGATGTATGCACGCATCGACTCCTTCTGTTTCTGCTGACAATGCCGTAGCTCCTCGATCCCAACTGGCCTGTTGTACATCGCTTGAAAGTTGGCGACGAAAGCGTCCACCAGGTCGTCCCATGATTTGATGGATCCCTTCGGCAGACCTCTCAGCCAGGCCCGTGCCGAATCTTTTAGGTAAAGCTGCAGGCATTGCATTGCTGCTATCTGGTTTCCTTTGTGTAAGATCACAGTCTGCAGGTAATCGTCTATCCATGACCTTGGCTCCTAATGCCCGTCATACTTCGCTGCGTCAGTAGGGGTAGGTTTGAACTTCTTGGGTGGCATTGTTTCGCGGATCTTGTATCTGAAGCAATCAGCCCCCCTCAATTCCCCGTCGTATTCCTCGCTTTCTTCCGAGGCGTCTCTATCGTCTTCTCTCCTCGCGGCTCACCGTCGCCTAGCTTTGTCGATTCTGCTCTGGGTAATCTCGTCTCGGGCGTCCCTTGAACGGTGCTTCGAACCTCCAACTTGGGGCGAGGCTTTTTGTTTTCGTGGAACCAGTTTGTCTCCCAGGATTGCGAGGCTTTCCAAAGCGCCTCGGTGAGCTTGAACCATGGAACCTTCGGGTCGTTGGTTAACAAGGTACGCCGCGAGGTTGGCAGTTGCTCCCTCGACGGTTTTTTGGCCTCAGCATCCCCGCGGTATCCGTGGTCATGAATGATCTAGATAAGTTTGACGTTATTTCCCTAGCATCGTCTTTCGATAATCTGGATAACCTTGATCGATGTTTCCCCGTGATACGTCTCCAACGTATCGATAATTTCTTGTGTTCCATGCCACATTATTGATGTTATCTACATGTTTTATGCACACTTTATGTCATATTCGTGCATTTTCTGGAACTAACCTATTAACAAGATGCCGAAGTGCCGCTTCTCGTTTTCTCGCTGTTTTTGGTTTCAGAAATCCTAGTAACGAAATATTCTCGAATCGGACGAAATCAACGCCAAAGATCTTAGAATCCCCGGAAGCATCCAGAACACACGAGAGGGACCGGAGGGGGGCACAGGCCCACCACACCATACCTCGGCGCGGCCTAGGGGGGGCCCGCGCCCCCCTAGGGTTTGGCCAGCCCTTCGACCCCCTGGCGCCGCCTCTTCGCCTATAAGAAGCCCCTGGATCAGAAAACCCGATACCAATTGACGAAACCCACGAAAACCTTCCAGAGCCGCCGCCATCGCGAAGCCAAGATCTGGGGGACAGGATCTCTGTTCCGGCACCCTGCCGGAGCGGGGAAGTGCCCCCGAAGGCTTCTCCATCGACACCGCTGCCATCTCCACCGCCATCTTCATCACCGCTGCTGCTCCCATGAGGAGGGAGTAGTTCTCCATCGAGGCTCGGGGCTGTACCGGTAGCTATGTGGTTCATCTCTCTCCTATGTGTTTCAATACAATAATCTCATGAGCTGCCTTACATGATTGAGATTCATATGATGATGCTTGTAATCTAGATGTCATTATGCTAGTCAAGTGGGTTTTACTTATGTGATCTCCGGAGACTCCTCGTCCCACGTGTGTAAAGGTGACAAGGTGTGCACCGTGTGGGTCTCTTAGGCTAGATTTCACGAATACTTACTCATTGAATGGTATAGTGAGGTGCTTATTTATATCTCTTTATGATTGCAGCATGTTTGTATCACTACTATCTATGTGCTACTCTAGCAATGTGTTATTAAAGTAGTTTATTCCTCCCGCATGTGTGCAAAGGTGACAAGTGCGTGCACCGTGTTAGTACTTGGTTTATGCTATGATTATGATCTCTTGTAGATTATGAAGTTAACTATTGCTATGATATATTGATGTGATCTATTCCTCCTACATATGCATGAAGGTGACAAGTGTGCATGCTATGCTAGTACTTGGTTTAGTCTCGTTGATCTATCTTACACTAAAGGTTACTAAAACATGAGCATTATTGTGGAGCTTGTTAACTCCAGCATTGAGGGTTCGTGTAATCCTACGCAATGTGTTCATCATCCAACAAAAGTGTAGAGTATGCATTTATCTATTCTGTTATGTGATCAATGTTGAGAGTGTCCACTAGTGAAAGTGTAATCCCTAGGCCTTGTTCCTAAATACCGCTGAGTTACTACCGCTTGTTTACTACTCGCTGCGTTACTACTGCTGAGTTACTACCGCTTGTTTACTACTGCTGCGTTACTACCGCTGAGTTACTACCGCTTGTTTATCGTTTTACCGCGTTACTACGCCGCAATACCACCACCATCAACTACACGCCAAGCACTTTTCTCGGCACCGTTGCTACCGCTCATACTTATTTATACCACCCGTATTTCACTATCTCTTCGCCGAACTAGTGCACCTATTTGGTGTGTTGGGGACACAAGAGACTTCTTGCTTTGTGGTTGCAGTGGTTGCATGAGAGGGATATCTTTGACCTCTTCCTCCCCGAGTTCGATAAACCTTGGGTATCCACTTAAGGGAAACTTGCTGCTGTTCTACAAACCTCTGCTCTTGGAGGCCCAACACTGTCTACAAGAATAGAAGCTCCCGTAGACATCAAGCACTTTTCTGGCGCCGTTGCCGGGGAGGAAAGGTAAAAGGCTCTCATACTACGGTCCCGGGTAAAGTATTTTTCTGGCGCCGTTGTGTGTGTGCTCAAAGCTATTTCCTTTAGATCCTGCAATTGCATCTTATTGTTTCTTGTTTACACTAGTTTGGCATAATGTACAAGAGTGAGCTTCTTATTCTATTTCCTGATTTAAAACATGGATTGTTTGATGCGAAAATTAAAAAACCTATGAAATCTTCTTTGCATGCTCGGTAGTAATATTAGTATGAACGCTTTGAACACCATTGTTGACAATAATATAGAAAGTTCTAAGCTTGGGGAAGCTGGTTTTCATGATATTTTTAGTCCACCAAGCATTGAGGAGAAAATTTTCTTTGATGATACTTTGCCTCCTATTTATGATGATAATGATAGTGGTCTTTTGATGCCACTTACTGCTGAGAGTAAATTTTGTTGTGATTATACTATGCCTCCTACACTTGATGAGAATAATAATGATAGCTACTTTGTCGAATTTGCTCCCACTACTACTAATAAAATTGATTATGCTTATGTGGAGAGTAATAATTTTATGCATGAGACTCATGATAAGAATGCTTTATGTGATAGTTATATTGTTGAGTTTGCTCATGATGCTACTGAAAGTTATTATGAGAGAGGAAAATATGGTTGTAGAAATTTTCATGTTACTAAAACACCTCTCTATGTGCTGAAATTTTTGATGCTACACTTGTTTTATCTTCCTATGCTTGTTACTTTGCTCTTCATGAACTTGTTTATTTACAAGATTCCTATGCATAGGAAGCATGTTAGACTTAAATGTGTTTTGAATTTGCCTCTTGATGCTCTCTTTTGCTTAACATACTATTTCTTGCGAGTGCATCATTAAAACTGCTGAGCCCATCTTAATGGCTAAAAAGAAAGAACTTCTTGGGAGATAACCCATGTGTTATTTTGCTACAGTACTTTGTTTTATATTTGTGTCTTGGAAGTTATTTACTACTGTAGCAACCTCTCCTTATCTTAGTTTTATGTTTTGTTGTGCCAAGTAAAATCTTTGATAGAAAAGTAAGTACTAGATTTGGATTACTGCGCAGTTCCAGATTTCTTTGCTGTCACGAATCTGAGCCCACTGCCCTGCAGGAAGCTCAGAAAATTATGCCAATTTACGTGCATGATCCTCAGATATGTACGCAACTTTCATTCAATTTGAGCATTTTCATTTGAGCAAGTCTGGTGCCATTTTAAAATTTGTCAATACGAACTGTTCTGTTTTGACAGATTCTGCCTTTAATTTCGCATTGCCTCTTTCGCTATGTTGGATGAATTTCTTTGATCCACTAATGTCCAGTAGCATTATGCAATGTCCAGAAGTGTTAAGAATGATTGTGTCACCTCTGAATATGTCAATTTATATTGTGCACTAACCCTCTAATGAGTTGTTTCGAGTTTGGTGTGGAGGAAGTTTTCAAGGGTCAAGAGAGGAGGATGATATACTATGATCAAGGAGAGTGAAAGCTCTAAGCTTGGGGATGCACCCTGAGGTTCACCCCTGCATATATCAAGAAGACTCAAGCGTCTAAGCTTGGGGATGCCCAAGGCATCCCCTTCTTCATCGACAACATTATCAGGTTCCTCCCCTGAAACTATATTTTTATTCGGCCACATCTTATGTACTTTACTTGGAGCGTCTGTGTGCTTTTGTTTTTGTTTTTGTTTGAATAAATTGGATTACATCATGCTTGTGTGGGAGAGAGACACGCTCCGCTGGTTCATATGAACACATTTGTTCTTAGCTCATAATATTCATGGCGAAGTTTCCTCTTCGTTAAATTGTTATATGGTTGGAATTGGAAAATGATACATGTAGTAATTGCTATAATGTCTTGGGTAATGTGATACTTGGCAATTGTTGTGCTCATGTTTAAGCTCTTGCATCATATACTTTGCACCTATTAGTGAAGAATACATAGAGCATGCTAAAATTTGGTTTGCGTAATTGGTCTCTCTAAGGTCTAGATAATTTCTAGTAAGGTGTTTGAACAACAAGGAAGACGATGTATAGTCTTATAATGCTTGTAATATGTCTTTTATGTAAGTTTTGCTGTACTAGTTCATACTTGTGTTTGTTTCAAACAACCTTGCTAGCCTAAACCTTGTATCGAGAGGGAATACTTCTCATGCATCCAAATACTTGAGCCAACCACTATGCCATTTGTGTCCACCATACCTACCTACTACATGGTATTTCCCGCCATTCCAAAGTAAATTGCTTGAGTGCTACCTTTAAACAATTCAAAATTTATCACCTCTGATTTGTGTCAATGTTTTATAGCTCATGAGGAAGTATGTGGTGTTTATCTTTCAATTTTGTTGGGCAACTTTCACCAATGGACTAGTGGCTTCATCCGCTTATCCAATAATTTTGCAAAAAGAGCTGGCAATGGGATTCCCAGTCCCAAATTAATTAACAAAAATATACACTCCTCCATGGTATGTGATTGTTGGACGGCACCCGAAGGATTCGGTTAGCCATGGCTTGTGTAAGCAAAGGTTGGGAGGAGTGTCATCATAATAAAACTAAAATAAAAAGGTACTCCTTCATGGTATGAGATTGTTGGCGGTGCACCCGAGGATTCGGTTAGCCATGGTTTGTGAAAGAAAGGTTGGAAGGAGTGCCATCCAAAAATAAAATAAAATGGGAGCCGCTCTTTGAAGGTTTGTCCGGCAAGGGGGTTAGAGTACCCGCTACCATTCGTTGACAACAACAAACACCTCTCAAAACTTTACTTTTATGCTCTCTTTATGTTTTCAAAATCAAAGCTCTAGCACAAATATAGCAATCGATGCTTTCCTCTTTGAAGGACCATTCTTTTACTTTTATTGTTGAGTCAGTTCACCTATTTCTCTCCACCTCAAGAAGCAAACACTTGTGTGAACTGTGCATTGATTCTTACATATTTGCATATTGCATTTGTTATATTGCTTTGCATTGACAATTATCCATGAGATATACATGTTATAAGTTGAAAGCAACCGCTGAAACTTAATCTTCTTTTGTGTTGCTTCAATACCTTTACTTTGAATTATTGCTTTATGAGTTAACTCTTATGCAAGACTTATTGATGCTTGTCTTGAAGTGCTATTCATGAAAAGTCTTTGCTTTATGATTCACTTGTTTACTCATGTCATACACATTGTTTTGATCGCTGCATTCACTACATATGCTTTACAAATAGTATGATCAAGATTATGATGGCATGTCACTCCAGAAATTATCTTTGTTATCGTTTTACCTGCTCGGGACGAGCAGAACTAAGCTTGGGGATGCTAATACGTCTCCAACGTATCGATAATTTCTTGTGTTCCATGCCACATTATTGATGTTATCTACATGTTTTATGCACACTTTATGTCATATTCGTGCATTTTCTGGAACTAACCTATTAACAAGATGCCGAAGTGCCAGTTGCTGTTTTTGGTTTCAGAAATCCTAGTAACGAAATATTCTCGGAATCGGACGAAATCAACGCCAAAGATCTTAGAATCCCCGAAGCATCCAGAACACACGAGAGGGACCGAGAGGGGGCACAGGGCCCACCACACCATACCCGGCGCGGCCTAGGGGGCCCGCGCCCCCTAGGGTTTGGCCAGCCCTTCGACCCCCGGCGCCGCCTCTTCGCCTATAAGAAGCCCCCGGATCAGAAAACCCGATACCAATTGACGAAACCCACGAAAACCTTCCGGAGCCGCCGCCATCGCGAAGCCAAGATCCGGGGACAGGATCTCTCGCTCCGGCACCCTGCCGGAGCGGGGAAGTGCCCCGGAAGGCTTCTCCATCGACACCGCTGCCATCTCCACCGCCATCTTCATCACCGCTGCTGCTCCCATGAGGAGGGAGTAGTTCTCCATCGAGGCTCGGGGCTGTACCGGTAGCTATGTGGTTCATCTCTCTCCTATGTGTTTCAATACAATAATCTCATGAGCTGCCTTACATGATTGAGATTCATATGATGATGCTTGTAATCTAGATGTCATTATGCTAGTCAAGTGGGTTTTACTTATGTGATCTCCGGAGACTCCTCGTCCCACGTGTGTAAAGGTGACAGTGTGTGCACCGTGTGGGTCTCTTAGGCTAGATTTCACAGAATACTTACTCATTGAATGGTATAGTGAGGTGCTTATTTATATCTCTTTATGATTGCAGCATGTTTGTATCACTACTATCTATGTGCTACTCTAGCAATGTGTTATTAAAGTAGTTTATTCCTCCCTGCATGTGTGCAAAGGTGACAGATGCGTGCACCGTGTTAGTACTTGGTTTATGCTATGATTATGATCTCTTGTAGATTATGAAGTTAACTATTGCTATGATATATTGATGTGATCTATTCCTCCTACATATGCATGAAGGTGACGAGTGTGCATGCTATGCTAGTACTTGGTTTAGTCTCGTTGATCTATCTTACACTAAAGGTTACTAAAACATGAGCATTATTGTGGAGCTTGTTAACTCCGGCATTGAGGGTTCGTGTAATCCTACGCAATGTGTTCATCATCCAACAAAAGTGTAGAGTATGCATTTATCTATTCTGTTATGTGATCAATGTTGAGAGTGTCCACTAGTGAAAGTGTAATCCCTAGGCATTGTTTCGCGGATCTTGTAACTCGGGCAATCAGCCTCCCTCGGTTCACCGTCGTACTCCTCGCTTTCTTACTGGCGTCGCTATCGTCTTGCTCCCTCGCGGCTCGCCGTCGCACAGCTCTTCGATTACTGCTGCTGGTTATCTCGTCTCGTGCGTCACTTGAACGGTGCAATACCACCACCATCAACTACACGCCAAGCGCTTTTTGGCATCGTTGCTACTGCTCATACTTATTTATACCACCCGTATTTCACTATGCTCTTCGCCGAACTAGTGCACCTATTTGGTGTGTTGGGGACACATAGAGACTTCTTGCTTGTATGGTTGACAGGGTTGCATGCGAGGGATATCTTTGACCTCTTCCTCCACGAGTTCGATAAACCTTGGGTATCCACTCAAGGGAAACGTTGTCTGCATGTTCTACATAACCTCTGACGTTCTTGGAGGCCCAACATCGTCTTACGAGAATATGGATAGCTCCTGATCGACATCACCCCGCGCCTTGACTGCTTCGGGAAGCGCTTCCTCGCGAGCCCCTTCGCTGCTCGCTAGATTGTTCTGCCGCAAGCAGGCGTTTCTCGAGCGTGGTTTGCTCAACTAACAACCGCTCCCGATTCTTGTCCAATATCTCGCGATAGGCAATGAGGGTCCCGACTAAAGTTCCAGTGGGGAGCGATGTGTTATTAAGCACGGCTGCCCTGGCAGCTGCCCATTCTTCCTCCGCGATGGTGTAATCGCTACTATTGTTACTGGCACTGTTTTGAAAGCTTCGTCGCCTGCTGGAGCGAGGAGTGTACTCTCCGCCTCCCCCGTTCCTTGTGTTTCCTGTGTTGTTGGCAGTGTAGACTTGATGGTGCGCCGCTTTCCAGGTGACTTCCTTGGCGACACTGTCGACGCTGTCTTCTCCCGATGAATACTGGGCGTTGGAGATGAACGGCGTGTCGCTCAATCCCAGCCCGTGTCTGGTGTCGCAGTTCAAGCAGTAGTACGAGGTCATCTCTGACGGTGCGGGGTTATCAGATCCGACTGACATTGAAGACGTCGACCGAGGGGTTGATGGCGGGGAGGAGTTTGTCGAGTCCGTCAGGCCAGCCGAAAGATCGACTGACGATGACAGGCTTGGTCCCATGGCCAATGGTGGTGATTTTCTTGCTGATCTGGGAGCGCACGACTCCAGCAGTCGGAGGACTCCTTCTGCGTTGACGTTGTAGTGGACGCTGCCAAACGTCATCTCCATGTTCCCTTGCAGATCTGAAAAAGTTGAGCGAGACGAGTCGCTGTGCGGGGTGAACTCGTAGGAGCCGAATCGAATCGGACTTCCCAAGATCGGTGATGATGATGATGGCGTCGATGAAGCTGTCGACGACATGACTGGATCTGCCGATGACGGATCTTGTGCCGACAGGGTTCCCACAGACGGCGCCAATTGTCGGGGGTGCTCCTCGACAATGCCCTCCGATAGGGGCTTAGGGTTGATGGAATCCTGTAGGCTGACACGAACCATCGGCTCACAGACAAGCGGGGAGAGCAATTTACCCGAGGTTCGGGGCCCTCGATGAGGTAACACCCCTACGTCCTGCCTGCTTGATCATGATTATGAAAATATCGGGTTACAATGGGGTGCCGAAGGTTTCAGCTGTGATCTCGTCGAGAGGCTAAGTGCTACGGCGACCTAGCTCTAGACTTATGGTGGCTAAAGTTGCTAAGATTGATTGTGTCCCTCGATAGCCCCTCTCCTGGCCTTTATATAGGAGGCCAGGTCTCAAGAGATCTGTACGGGTACGACTAGGTTTACAAAAGACCTAGCTCTAAATTTTCCTTGTTCGGCTCCCTTTCGTCTTGTTCTTCAAGGAATCCTCTTCGGCACCGTCGTAGTGGCCCACCTTGCCATCAGGTATCTTCATGGGCCTCCAGTTGGGCCGCACAGGATAGGGCAATGTCGATTACCCGAAGGGTAATGCCCACGTCAAAGTGATTGGCTTGGATCTTATATTTGGCCTCACACCAAGGAAGTCTGGACGGTAATAAGCTGCCCGGTTGGCAACAAGGATAAGTTCTCTTATGAGTAAAGTAACACACCTCTGTAGAGTGTATTGAATTGTGACTCGTCACCCCCTGTTTCGTGAAGGAACTGTGAACGCGGTAGGAAAGGAACTCCATGAAGTTCTGCTCAACCTGTGAAGACTGACTAACATAGTTTTTCGAAATAAAATAAACCTTTTGAAGAAATGATCACGAAAACCTTCATTTTCCTATGACTTTCTAGTCTATGGTTGTAGCTAGTGCATGATACCCCTATTTCTATTATTGAACGTGCTGAGTACGCTCGTACTCATTCGTTCCCTCTTGAACCCCCTTCTTAGATTTAAAGTCACCGAAAGAGAAAATATCATGAAACTCAAAGACAAAGGAGTCAACTACAACAAAATGGAGAACCCAATCAATGAAGTCAATGGAGTCAACTCCTGCATCAGCTAGAGTGGAAACCTAGACTAGTAATAGAAGGGAGTCATTTCCCTAAACTTAGTACACCTAAGTAGCTAGAGTTCTATCAGATTTATTTAGCAAGCCAAGTACCTCTAGAGATAGAGTTAACCATAAGTTAGTCTATGAGTTATTCTTTTGGAGCTTTATTTGCAGATTTACCTCACTGTAAAGTAGGAGGCTGTGTTGATCTTCTGTAAACAGTTCGTGTGTACTTCTATAGGCATACCTTGGACTCTCATATGTTTCTGTTGTACCACTCTGAGAGATGTAATACTAGTGGAATGGTGTTTCATTGGTGTTACGTCAACGACTTGCATACTACACCATGCAGTGGTATGCTGGGTCACCGCACGTCGGCACCGGATTTCTTCCCCTCAAGCGATTTGGCGCTGCCAACAGGCGACAAGAAGGAATTTTATTGGTTTGGATGATAGGTTTGTTGTGCCTTCTGTCTGACGAGTTTGAGGGCTCGATTTTGTGCTCTGCCGCTTTATCGTTGGGATCTTAGGATGGGAATGACCTGGCTCGAACCAGGCCTTGGACCTAGCCCCTATGGGATCAAGGCCAATATACGAGGCCACGAGTCAACCCATTTTAAAAAGTTCAGTGGCCTCGTTGGCCCAATGGGTTTTTTAGGTCGACCCAAAATTTAGATATGATATTTTTTCAGTTGTGTTTACAAGTTTTAAATCTTATAATGACCGTACGTGTGCAAAACTACGAGGTGTTGCATTTGCGGTACTGGACTCCGTACGATAAGGATTGAACTAGACCCCAAGGTCAGCGACGAGTACGACTAAATCATCGACGTTCTAGTGGAACGTTAACCGTTTTCGGTGCACGAGGGTACATAACATAAACTATCTCTATTACAACATTACTCTTAGATAGATCTGGGAAATTAGAATAATCTAGTTAGATTTTTTGTTTTTTTATGCGAACCCCATCACCTCGAGCTCTGCCTTCTTCGGGGAAACCATGGCGGAGGAGAAGGAGGCTGGCTAGGACCAACCGTAGCAACATGGTCTTGGTCGTGCGCACCCCTACCACGACTAGGCTCCTCGACTGCTCCTACCACATGTATGGTAGGAGTGATCTTGAGCTTGTTCTTCCTGCGGCGAGGATCACCGTGGTGGCATCTCTCTGATGTTTGTTCCACGACATCAGAGAGGATGATCCTGGGCTTGTTCTTGCTGCCGCGAGGACACCCATAACCCGCTTCCCGCCACTTCTGGTAACTCAACGACGGTAGAGGTGATATTCTTTTCCCCATGGCCGAAGGATGCTATCATGCAAAAGCTAGGTTTTCTGGATAGCTATGGTGATGAGATATAGGGAGAAGGAAGAACATGCGATGAAGGGATGCTTGCGCCGCTCCCTTTTTCCCAACCCTTTATATCACTCCCATGCCCATCCGCATACATCTGATCTACTTCACCATCGTGTGACTCTCATCCATGGCGACATGCGGAAGCGCATAGAGTGAACCATCACACCTCCATATACTCTGCGGGTGTGAGGATCGATGATACTGTTGTCATGCTCTGGTTCTCGCGTGACGTACGGTAAAATCACCCTAAATTACCGCACACACCGGTCAAGATTCGCTGCAAGGCCACCATGAAGCGTCCCACCAGCGGCTCAAAGCAACGCTCGAGTACGCTGTGATGCTAGCCATGATGATCACTACGCTAAAATTATTTATCGGGTTCTCTAACAGAGTCAACAAATAATTACTCGCACCAGCTGGTGCAGGGCCCAAGTCGAGTACCTCCTTGGATGGACACATCACTCGACACCATGACAACACGAGCATATGCATGGCTACAAGTAACTGACCATAGTCTTGGTGCTACTCCCATCGGGGGCGCTGGTCGCACACCCGATAAAAAATGATTGCATAACCTGTCTGCATCATCGACTCTTGGATCCTTAGCCAAAGGATGTGTCAGCGTGGTGAACAGACAGATGCCATGGGATGGCTTGAGTTGGGGCCGAATGTGCGCTAGAGGATTCGGGGGAGGGTTTTGGTTACACAGGGATGAACTCCGGATGGATTACCGGTATCTCTATTGATGAACTTGGCCTTGGCCAGAGGTTGAGGAAGAACAGTACAAGTTCTATCTCTATTGCTAACTTGCCTTCTATCTCCAGAGAGTGCGATCCCCCGCGCAAGGGTGTGCTCTCTCTCCTTATATAGGGGAGAGGGTGGCTTACAAGGGAAGAAACCCTAATGGCATCTTTGACTAGACAAACTACTTTACAAAGCCTCTTTGGCAGCCGGTGACGCTGGTATGTCTTTAATCAGGAATGCTGACATCCTCCGGTACCTTTTACGTCATCTTCTGCTTTGGCCTCACAGCTTCGATTAAAGCTGAAGTGCTTCGCTCATCCTTGTCCTCTAGCCCTTGAGAGAATCTTTGACCAGGTTGCCGACGTGCTACAGGGTATCCTGTACCGGTACTCCGGTACCCTCTTAGCTTATTCCGGTATACACCTCCTGGGATACCGGTATAGATTCACTTAGCCACGTAACTGTCTTTGTCATCCGGAATAATCTCTAAACCGGTACAACAACTGCCTAGACAAGGCTAGTTTGCCAAACCTTTGGCATACCGGGGGTCATCCCCTCGACATTAGTCCCCGAAGCTGGTATAGTCCGGCGGATCCTATCCGACGAACCATGCCAGGTTCCCATTTCTTAACGTACCGGTTTAACTGTTCCGGAAGCCATCTCGAAACTTTCCGGCATCTCTACCGAACTCATCTCACCATACCGATCTTTTCCGGTAGCTTTGTTATTAATCCTCCTCGGCGAAGTCGAGAATATCTCGGGATCAGTGCCTGTCAGAGACATGCGCACTGTTTCTGCCACGCCAGTGCCAGGGGTCACTTCCCTTCGACTTCTGCACTCGCATTTAATGTGCCACACCGGATCCTCACCGCCGTTCCGGATCCGTGTGGCCTCCCTTTGGCATCTTATTTTTTACGCGTGTAGCCCCGCGCCACGTGGCAGCCCACGAGGTGAAGCGCCGCGGCCCAGCGGTTTCCGGCCCACGAACCCCTCCTCTATTTAAGGGCGCGGCGGTTCCCCATCGTCCTCTTCTTCGCATTCCGAACTCCTCGAGCACTCAGAGCCCCTGCCCCTTGCGCTCCTCTTCGCCGTCGCTCGCCGCCGAAGCTTCGTTCTCCGGCGAAACTCCGAAGAAGCTCCGCAGGGCTCTGCCCCGCAGAGATTCAGCGCAGCCTCCCCGCAGCTTCTGCCTTAAGCAGCGTGGGGCCATTTCTTCCTCATCTTCCCTGTTCATCGCCACCAACTGCTCGCCTGCCAAGCTCCGGCGGGCCGTCGTCCTCGCTGTCCTCCGCCGCCCTCAGGTTAGTCTTGCGAACGAACCACTTTTCTCCCCTTTCGTCGCATTGCTCTTGGGTCGGTAGGGTATTTACCCTCTCTTTTTCTTGTTTTTCTCTTACTCGTAGATCTTCGTGAGAGGCTAGATCCGGGGAAAACTGTTTGTAGCTAGATCTTTGAGCTTTTTAGCCAAGTATGTCTTCCGGGGAGTACGAATCGGAATCCCCTGCAGACAGTCACCATACTGAGATCTCCACAGCTTCTTCCGGAGGAGAAACTCCGGTTGATCAAGTTTCCGACGGGCTCGAGGCGGATCTCGTTTCCGCTCAGCTTACCGGTAACCAAGGAGAGGCCGGCAGCTCGAGTCAGGGCGCCGGCATAGATTTGGATTCCTACACATGCGGGGCCTGGATGGGCTCTGACGTGACCCAGGCGGAGATAGACTGGCTGTACCGCTTCCGGAGGATACCGGAGGAGGTTTGGTGCCGCATCCCCGGCAAGGAGCGCTAGCCCGAGCCTCAGCCGGGTGAGTATGTGGTCTTCGCCGCTCATTTTGAGCGCGGCTTTGGCCTTCCAGCGTCGGACTTCTTCCGACACTTCCTTAACTTCTATGAACTCCAACCCCACCATCTACCGGGGAACTCGATCTTTTACCTTTCTTCCTTCACCTCTTTCATGGAGGGATACACCGGTATCACTCCTTCTGTTGATAACTTCTCTTACTTTTAGTATCTCCGGAAGAATTCTATCTAAGATAGAAAACTTCCGCACCCCAAACCTTTTGTCCGGTGCGGGGGTTGCATCTTGTCCCCCCGTCCCGGGAGCAACTTCTACAAACTCTCCGGTCTGGAATCTGTCCGGACTTGGCAAAGATCCTTCTTTTACGTCCGGAATGGCGGCCCGGAAGATTTCATCAATCTCCCGGCATATGTTCCCGGGCCGCCCTGCATGAAGAACTGGCTCCATAACCCTAAGGATGACAAGGAGTCCATCCGGGTGGCTGGTTTCATCGACACCAACAAGGAGGAGACCAACCTCTGCGCGGAAGATCTGGTTCGGGCTTTTCTCGCGCGCCGGGTGCTGCCCCTTCAGCGGCGCGCCCACAAGATCAGCCAAATGTCGGGCCCAATGGACCCGGCAAGGATCACAACTCACCGGTTGAGCTCCACCGACTTGTTCCTTAAGGCCAAGCAGATTTTCCAAAACCCCCTGAGTCCCAGCGGGAAGTACGGGCTAGCCCATTACAGCCGCAACAATTCTCCTCCGCCCCGAGTAAGACCTCGGGATCTCCGGAAAGCTTTTACCAGTATAACTATGAGCATTTTGTTCTAACATGTTCTTTTTGTATCTCAGAACTTCCGCCGGATCACCAAAGAGGAGCCGGCCTCTTTCACTCCCGACCGGATTTTCCGGGACGATTGTGACGCCGACCCCTTCGTGAAGAAGCACAGGATGGGTCCGACGCACACTAAGCTCCCTGGTAACTTCCCAACTCCTCTTCCGGCAAATGAGGTATTTTGCTCACCCGTTTCCTTATAGATGGTTTCTTTGTAGATCCTGCCTCAGCCGATGCCAACCCCCAGGTCGTGGAGCGTGCGGTTCCCCTTCAAGCCGAAGTTGGCCAGGAGTTTCTGGACAACTTGGCCTCCCGGGGGCGCAAGAACAAGGCTCCGGCCCCTGAGGCCGGTGATACGCGTAAAGCACACGCCCGTTGGGAAACCCAAGTGGAAGGTGTGATGCGTGTAGCAGCAAGTTTCCCTCAGTAAGAAACCAAGGTTTATCGAACCAGTAGGAGTCAAGAAGCACGTTGAAGGTTGATGGTGGCGAAGTGTAGTGCGGCGCAACACCAGGGATTCCGGCGCCAACGTGGAACCTGCACAACACAATCAAAGTACTTTGCCCCAACGTAACAGTGAGGTTGTCAATCTCACCGGCTTCTTTGTAAACAAAGGATTAATTGTATAGTGTGGAAGATGATGTTTGTTTGCGAAGAACGAGTAAAGAACAATTGCGGTAGATTGTATTTCAGATGTAAAGAATAGGACCGGGGTCCACGGTTCACTAGTGGTGTCTCTCCCATAAGATAAATAGCATGTTGGGTGAACGAATTACGGTTGGGCAATTGACAAATAAAGAAGGCATAACAATGCACATACATATATCATGATGAGTACTATGAGATTTAATCGGGGCATTACGACAAAGTACATAGACCGCTATCCGGCATGCATCTATGCCTAAAAAGTCCACCTTCAGGTTATCATACGAACCCCTTCCGGTATTAAGTTGCAAACAACGAGACAATTGCATTAAGTATGGTGCGTAATGTAATCAACACAAATATCCTTAGACAAAGCATCGATGTTTTATCCCTAGTAGCAACAGACACATCCACAACCTTAAAACTTTACATCACTTGTCCCAGATTTAATGGAGGCATGAACCCACTATCGAGCATAAATACTCCCTCTTGGAGTCACAAGTATCAACTTGGCCAGAGCCTCTACTAGCAACGGAGAGCATGCAAGAACATAAACAACATATATGATAGATTGATAATCAACTTAACATTGTATTCAATATTCATCGGATCCCAACAAACACAACATGTAGCATTACAAATAGATGATCTTGATCATGATAGGCAGCTCACAAGATCTAACATGATAGCACAATGAGGAGAAGACAACCATCTAGCTACTGCTATGGACCCATAGTCCGAGGGTGGACTACTCACACATTGATCCGGAGGCGATCATGGCGATGAAGAGACCTCCGGGAGATGATTCTCCTCTCCGGCAAGGTGCCGGAGGCGATCTCCTGAATCCCCCGAGATGGGATTGGCGGCGGCGGCGTCTCTGGAAGGTTTTCCGTATCGTGGCTCTCGGTACTGGGGTATTCGCGACGAAGGATATATGTAGGCGGAAGGGCAGGTCAGGAGGCGTCACGAGGGGCCCACACACTAGGGCCGCGCCGCCCTATTGTGTCGCCACCTCGTGGCCCCACTTCGTATCTTCTTCGGTCTTCTGCAAGCTTCGTGGAAAAATAGGCCCCTGGGCGTTGATTTCGTCCAATTCCGAGAATATTTCCTTACTAGGATTTCTGAAACCAAAAATAGCAGAAAACAACAACTGGCTCTTCGGCATCTCGTCAATAGGATAGTGCCGGAAAATGCATAATAATGACATATAATGTGTATAAAACATGTGAGTATCATCAATAAAGTAGCATGGAACATAAGAAATTATAGATACGTTTGAGACGTATCAAGCATCCCCAAGCTTAGTTCCTACAAGCCCTCGAGTAGGTAAACGATAACAAAGATAATTTCTGAAGTGACATGCTATCATAATCTTGATCATACTATTGTAAAGCATATGAGATGAATGCAGCGATTCGAAGAAATGGCAAAGATAATGAGTAAACAAATGAATCATATAGCAAAGAATTTTCATGAATAATACTTTCAAGACAAGCATCAATAAGACTTGCATAAAAGTTACTCATAAAGCAATAAATTCTTAGTAGAAAGCTTTGAAACAACACAAAGGAAGATATAAGTTTCAGCGGTTGCTTTCAACTTCAACATATTTATCTCATGGATAATTGTCAACACAAAGTAATATAACAAGTGCAATAGGTAAACATGTAAGAATCAATGCACACGGTTGACACAAGTGTTTGCTTCTAAGATAGAAAGAAGTAGGTAAAGCTGACTCAACAATAAAGTAAAAGAATGACCCTTCGCAGAGGGAAGCATGGATTACTATTTTTGTGCTAGAGCTTTTCATTTTGAAAACAAGAAACAATTTTGTCAACGGTAGTAATAAAGCATATGTGTTATGTATAAGATATCCTATAATTTGCAAGCCTCATGCATAGTATACCAATAGTGCTCGCACCTTGTCCTAATTAGCTTGGATTAACACGGATTATCATTCCATAGCATATGTTTCAACCAAGTGTCACAAAGGGGTACCTCTATGCCGCCTGTACAAAGGTCTAAGGAGAAAGCTCGCATTGGATTTCTCGCTTTTGATTATTCTCAACTTAGACATCCATACCGGGACAACATAGACAACGGATAATGGATTCCTCTTTAATGCATAAGCATTCAACAACGAGATAATATTCTCTTAAGAGATTGAGGATTAATTGTCCAAACTGAAACTTCCACCATGAATCATGGCTTTAGTTAGCGGCCCAATGTTCTTCTCTAACAATATGCATACTCAAACCATTTGATCATGAAAATCGCCCTTACTTCGGACAAGACGAACATGCATAGCAACTCACATGATATTCAACAAAGGTGTAAAAGTTGATGGCGTCCCCAGAAACATGGTTACCGCTCAACAAGCAACTTATTAAGAAATAAGACACATAAGTACATATTCTTCACCACAATAGTTTTTAAGGCTATTTTCCCATGAGCTATATATTGTAAAGGCAAAGAATAGAAGTTTTAAAGGTAGCACTCAAGTAATGTACTTTGGAATGGCAGAGAAATACCATGTAGTAGGTAGGTATGGTGGACACAAATGGCATAGTTTTTGGCTGCACGAGAAGAATTCCTCTCAATACAAGGCTAGGCTAGCAAGGTTGTTTGAAGCAAACTCAAGTGTAAAAGGTGCAGCAAAGCTCACATATGAACATATTGTAAGTATTATAAGACTTTATATTGTCTCCTTGTTGTTCAAACACCTCAACCAGAAAATATCTAGACTCTAGAGAGACCAATCATGCAAACCAAATTTTAACAAGCTCTATGTAGTTCTTCATTAATAGGTGCAAAGTACATGATACAAGAGCTTAAACATGATCTATATGAGCAAAACAATTGCCAAGTATCACATTATTCAAGACATTATACCATTTACCACATGCAGCATTTTCTGTTTCCAACCATATAACAATGAATGAAGTAGTCCAACCTTCGCAATGAACATTAAAGATAAAGCTAAGAACACATGTGTTCATACGAAACAACGGAGCGTGTCTCTCTCCCAAACAAAGAATGCTAGGATCCGATTTTATTCAAACAAAAACAAAAATAAAAACAAACGAGACGCTCCAAGTAAAGCACATAAGATGTGACGGAATAAAAATACAGTTTCACTAGAGGTGACACGATAAGTTGTCGATGAAGAAGGGATGCCTTGGGCATCCCCAAGCTTAGACAGCTTGGGTCTTCTTAAAATATGCGGGGATGAACCACGGGGGCATCCCCAAGCTTAGACTTTTCACTCTTCTTAATCATATTGTATCATCCTCCTCTCTTGACCCTTGAAAACTTCCTCCACACCAAACTCAAAACAATCTCATTAGAGGGTTAGTGCATAATTCATATATTCAGAGGTGACATAATCACTCTTAACACTTCCGGACATTGCACAAAGCTGCGAAAGTTAATGGAACAAAGAAATCCATCAAACATAGCAAAACGAGGCAATGCGAAATAAAAGGCAGAATCTGTCAAAACGAACGGTCCGTAAAGACGAATTTTCGGAGGCACCAGATTTGCTCAGATGAAAATGCTCAAATTGAATGAAAGTTGCGTACATATCTGAGGATCACGCACGTAAATTGGCAGATTTTTCTGAGTTACCTACAGAGAACCATGCCCAAATTCGTGACAGCAAGAAATCTGTTTCTACGCAGTAATCCAAATCTAGTATTGACCTTACTATCAAAGACTTTACTTGGCACAACAATGCAATAAAATAAAGATAAGGAGAGGTTGCTACAGTAGTAACAACTGCCAAGACTCAAATATAAAACAAAAGTGCAGAAGTAAAATAATGGGTTGTCTCCCATAAGCGCTTTTCTTTAACGCCTTTCGACTAGGCGCGGAAAGTGTGTATCAAGTATTGTCAAGAGATGAAGCATCAACATCATAATTTGTTCTAATAATAGAATCATAAGGTAAGTTCATTCTATTTCTAGGGAAGTGTTCCATACCTTTATTGAGAGGAAATTGATATTTAATATTACCTTCCTTCATATCAATGGTAGCACCAACAGTTCGAAGAAAAGGTCTTCCCAATATAATGGGACAAGATGCATTGCATTCAATATCCAAGACAACAAAATCAACGGGGACAAGGTTATTGTTAACCATAATACGAACATTATCAATCCTCCCCAAAGGTTTCTTTATAGCATGATCAGCAAGATTAACATCCAAATAACAATTTTTCAATGGTGGCAAGTCAAGCATATCATAGATTTTCTTAGGCATAACAGAAATACTTGCACCAAGATCACATAAAGCATTACAATCAAAATCATTGACCCTCATCTTAATGATGGGCTCCCAACCATCTTCTAACTTCCTAGGAATAGAAGTTTCAAGTTTTAGTTTATCTTCTCTAGCTTTTATGAGAGCATTTGTGATATGTTTTGTAAAGGCCAAATTTATAGCACTAGCATTGGGACTTTTAGCAAGTTTTTGTAAGAACTTTATAACTTCAGAGATGTGACAATCATCAAAATCTAAACCATTATGATCTACAGCAATGGGATCATTGTCCCCAATGTTGGAAAAAATTTCAGCAGTTTTATCACAAGCAGTTTTAGCAATTTCGGGCAATTTTGCACGCTTTCCACTAGGAGTAGAAACATTGCCAACACCAATTATTTTACCATTGATAATAGGAGGTGTAGCAACATGTGAAGCATTAACATTACTAGTTGTGGTAATAGTCCAAACTTTAGCTACATTATTCTCTTTAGCAAGTTTTTCATTTTCTTCTCTTTCCCACCTAGCATGCAATTCAGCCATCAATCTTATATTCTCATTAATTCTAACTTGGATGGCATTTGCTGTAGTACATTTTTTATTTTCATTATCCTTATTAGGCATAACTTTCAATTTTAAAAGATCAACATCAGAGGCAAGTCTATCAACCTTAGAAGCAAGAATATCAATTTTATCAAGCTTTTCTTCAACAGATTTGTTAAAAGCAGTTTGTGTACTAATAAATTCTTTAAGCATGGCTTCAAGACCAGGGGTACACTTCTATTATTGTTGTAAGAATTCCCATAAGAATTACCATAACCATTACAATTAGCAGAAGGATATGGCCTATAGTTGTTACCAGAATTATTCCTATAAGCATTGTTGTTGAAATTATTATTTTTAATGAAGTTCACATCAACATGTTCCTCTTGGGCAACCAATGAAGCTAAAGGAACATTATTAGGATCAACATTAGATCTACCATTCACAAGCATAGACATAATAGCATCAATCTTATCACTCAAGGAGGAGGTTTCTTCGACGGAATTTACCTTCTTACCTTGTGGAGCCCTTTCCGTGTGCCATTCAGAGTAATTTATCATCATATTATCAAGAAGCTTTGTTGCCTCCCCCAAAGTGATGGACATAAAGGTACCTCCAGCAGCTGAATCCAATAGGTTCCGCGAAGAAAAATTCAATCCTGCATAGAAGGTTTGGATGATCATCCAAGTAGTTAGTCCATGGGTTGGGCAATTCTTCACCAAAGATTTCATTCTCTCCCATGCTTGAGCAACATGTTCATTATCTAATTGCTTGAAATTCATTATGCTACTGCTCATAGATATAATTTTAGCGGGAGGATAATATCTACCAATAAAAGCATCTTTACATTTAGTCCATGAATCAATACTATTTCTAGGCAAAGATAGCAACCAATCTTTAGCTCTTCCTTTTAAGGAGAAAGGAAACAATTTTAATTTTATAATGTCACCATCTACATCCTTATACTTTTGCATTTCACAAAGTTCAACAAAATTATTAAGATGGGCAGCGACATCATCGGAACTAACACCGAGAAAATTGCTCTCTCATAACAAGATTCGGTAAAGCAGGTTTAATTTCAAAGAATTCTGCTGTAGTAGCAGGTGGAGCAATAGGTGTGCATAAGAAAGCATTATTATTTGTGCTAGTGAAGTCACACAACTTAGTATTTTCAGGAGTATTCATTTTAACAGTAGTAAATAAAGCAAACTAGATAAAGTAAATGCAAGTAACTAATTTTTTTGTGTTTTTAATATGGAGAACAAGACAGTAAATAAAGTAAAACTAGCAACTAATTTTTTTGTGTTTTTAATATAAGAGCAAACAAAGCAGTAAATAAAATAAAGCAAGACAAAAACAAAGTAAAGAGATTGGAAGTGGAAGACTCCCCTTGCAGCGTGTCTTGATCGCCCCGGCAACGACGCCAGAAATTTAGCTTGATACGCGTAAAGCACACGCCCGTTGGGAACCCCAAGTGGAAGGTGTGATGCGTGTAGCAGCAAGTTTCCCTCAGTAAGAAACCAAGGTTTATCGAACCAGTAGGAGTCAAGAAGCACGTTGAAGGTTGATGGCGGCGAAGTGTAGTGCGGCGCAACACCAGGGATCCCGGCGCCAACGTGGAACCTGCACAACACAATCAAAGTACTTTGCCCCAACGTAACAGTGAGGTTGTCAATCTCACCGGCTTGCTGTAAACAAAGGATTAATTGTATAGTGTGGAAGATGATGTTTGTTTGCGAAGAACAGTAAAGAACAATTGCAGTAGATTGTATTTCAGATGTAAATAATAGGACCGGGGTCCACAGTTCACTAGCGGTGTCTCTCCCATAAGATAAATAGCATGTTGGGTGAACGAATTACAGTTGGGCAATTGACAAATAAAGAAGGCATAACAATGCACATACATATATCATGATGAGTACTATGAGATTTAATCGGGGCATTACGACAAAGTACATAGACCGCTATCCGGCATGCATCTATGCCTAAAAAGTCCACCTTCAGGTTATCATCAGAACCCCTTCCAGGTATTAAGTTGCAAACAACGGACAATTGCATTAAGTATGGTGCGTAATGTAATCAACACAAATATCCTTAGACAAAGCATCGATGTTTTATCCCTAGTAGCAACATCACATCCACAACCTTAGAACTTTACGTCATCGTCCCAGATTTAATGGAGGCATGAACCCACTATCGAGCATAAATACTCTCTCTTGGAGTCACAAGTATCAACTTGGCCGGAGCCTCTACTAGCAACGGAGAGCATGCAAGAACATAAACAACATATATGATAGATTGATAATCAACTTGACATAGTATTCAATATTCATCGGATCCCAACAAACACAACATGTAGCATTACAAATAGATGATCTTGATCATGATAGGCAGCTCAATAGATCTAACATGATAGCACAATGAGGAGAAGACAACCATCTAGCTACTGCTATGGACCCATAGTCCAGGGGTGGACTACTCACACATCGATCCGGAGGCGATCATGGCGATGAAGAGACCTCCGGGAGATGATTCCCCTCTCCGGCAGGGTGCCGGAGGCGATCTCCTGAATCCCCCGAGATTGGCGGCGGCGGCGTCTCTGGAAGGTTTTCCGTATCGTGGCTCTCGGTACTGGGGTATTCGCGACGAAGGCTATATGTAGGCGGAAGGGCAGGTCAGGAGGCGTCACGAGGGGCCCACACACTAGGTCCGCGCGGCCAGGACCTGGGCCGCGCCGCCCTGTTGTGTCACCACCTCGTGGCCCCACTTCGTATCTCCTCCGGTCTTCTGGAAGCTTCGTGGAAAAATAGGCCCCTGGGCGTTGATTTCGTCCAATTCCGAGAATATTTCCTTACTAGGATTTACTGAAACCAAAAACAGCGGAAAACGACAGCGGCTCTTCGGCATCTCGTCAATAGGTTAGTGCCGGAAAATGCATAATAATGACATATAATGTGTATAAAACATGTGAGTATCATCAATAAAGTAGCATGGAACATAAGAAATTATAGATACGTTTGAGACGTATCAGCCGGCTCCAGCGAAGCTCGCCCCGCCAAGCGCTCCAAGAACGACGGCGGCGGCAAGCCCTACAGCACGAAGCGGTATCGCAGCCAGATGTCGGTTGCTACCGGGTAAGCTTCCGGTTTTTCTCTCTTTATCTTTCGCCTGTGATTTTCCTTGTTCCATTGCTTCTTCTAACTTTCTTTTTTCTTTTTCTTTCTCAGGCCTGCTCTGAGCCTCACCCGGAGCGCACCGGGCATGAAGCCGGAAGCCTCTGAGGACGCCGCCAGGACCTCAAATCCTCCTCAACCAAGCCCGTTACCATCTGGTACCGGCAAATCTTCAGCCTCCCCTTTGGGAAGCAATACAAGTGCGGGGCGCGCGGCCCTAGAAACTTCTCATCACCGCGCGGAGGAGGATTTCTTTTCCCCTCCAGATACTGAAGACACCGGCGCCAGCAACATCGGCGCCGGAAAAGAAGAAGCGGAGCGGGCGGAACCTCCGGTTCCCCCTTCTCGAAAGAAGAAGAAGAAGAAGGCCACTGCCTCTCCCGCCAAGACCGTGTCGGAAACTTCCACGCCGGCAAGCTCATCACCGGCCAAGGAAGCACCGGAAGCTCCTGCGCCAACCAAGGACGCGCCAGCACTCCCTTCGGCAGCTTCTGCCGGCAACCCTGCTGCCGCCGAGCCAGCTCATCCGGGAGGCACCCCTCTTACCGCCCAGCAACTTGCTGCGGTGGTCACAGCAGCGACCGCGCCCCCTTCCGGCTCGCAGGCACTGACGCTGCATGCCGGCCGTGCCGCCGTTGCGGCCAGTGAGAAAGCCTCAACTCAGCTGGGCCGGATCACTGAGCTTAACCGCGGCGATGTCAACCTGGGCCCGCTTCAGGCGTACGCCCAGAAATGGAACTTGGCGGACTTGTCTCCGGCTACCCCCGGCCTGGGCAAGGACAAGCTTCCATGCGTTGACCCTTCCGGCCCGCGGAGCACGGCGCAGCATCTGAGCCGGCTGAAGCGCGCCGTCAAGGAGTTTGACACCGCGTGGCACGACGTCAGCGGCAATGTGGTGGTAAGTTCCACATCTGATACGTCTCAAACGTATCGATAATTTCTTATGTTCCATGCTTGTTTTATGACAATACCTACATGTTTTGTTCACACTTTATGATGATTTTATGTGTTTTCCGGAACTAACCTATTG
Source organism: Lolium rigidum (assembly GCF_022539505.1). Classification (NCBI taxonomy): domain Eukaryota; kingdom Viridiplantae; phylum Streptophyta; class Magnoliopsida; order Poales; family Poaceae; genus Lolium; species Lolium rigidum. Next base: position 113,480,014 of record NC_061513.1, on the reverse strand, counting down.
ACGAGATGCCGAAGGGCCAGTTCTTGTTTTCTGCTGTTTTGGTTCCGAAAATCCTAGTAAGGAAATATTCTCGGAATCGGACGAAATCAATGCCCGGTATCCTATTTTTCCACGAAGCTTCCAGAACACCCGAGAGCCACCGAGAGGGAGCCCTAGTGGGCCCGGATGATAGGGCGGCGCGGCCGGGGCCGGGGCCGCGCCCCCTCTGTGTCGTCGCCTCGTCATCCCTCCGGCTCCGCCTCTTCGCCTATTTAAAGGTCCCTGACCTAAAACCTCGAGACGGAAAAGCCACGGTACGAGAAACCTTCCGGAGCCGCCGCCATCGCGAAGCCAAAATCGGGGGACAGGAGTCTCGTTCCGGCACGCCGCGGGACGGGGAAGTGCCCCGGAAGGCATCTCCATCGACACCACCGCCATCTTCATCAACGCTGCTGTCTCCCATGAGGAGGGAGTAGTTCTCCATCGAGGCTAAGGGCTGTACCGGTAGCTATGTGGTTAATCTATCTCCTATGTACTTCAATACAATGATCTCATGAGCTGCCTTACATGATTGAGATTCATATGAGTTTTGTATCACTATTAGTCTATGTGCTACTCTAGTGATGTTATTAAAGTAGTCTATTCCTCCTTCACGGTGTAATGGTGACAGTGTGTGCATCGTGTAGTACTTGGCGTAGGCTATGATCATAATCTCTTGTAGGTTATGGAGTTAATTATTACTATGATAGTATTGATGTGATTCATTCCCCCTTCATAGTGTAAAGGTGACGAGTGTGTATGCTATGTTAGTACTCGGTTTAAATTGCAAAGATCTATTATGCTCTAAAGGTTACTTAAATATGAATGCCGAATGTTGTGGAGCTTGCTAACTCCGGCATTGAGGTGCTCTTGTAGCCCTACACAACGAATGGTGTTCATTACCAAACAAGAGTATATGTAGCACAAAGGAAGAGAACTTATTTATTTATGTGATCAATGTTGAGAGTGTCCACTAGTGAAAGTATGATCCCTAGGCCTTGTTTCCAAATACTGCAATCATCGCTTGTTTACTGTTTTACTGCATCTTTACTTCCCGCAATATTACTACCATCAACCGCACGCCGACAAGCACTTTTACGAGCGCCGTTACTACTGCTCATATTCATTCATACCACTTGTATTTCACTATCTCTTCGCCGAACTAGTGCACCTATACATCTGACAAGTGTATTAGGCACTACAAGAGATGGGGGATTTGTTGACGAAAACCCTGGTGACAAAAATGCATACCGTCATGGATGTGTCCTTATAGGTGACGAATTCATCTTTCGTCAAGCATTTAAGGTAATGCTTGACGGTATGATTTTTCGTCAACAAAAAATCGTCACCCATTACCCAAGCGGGAAGGGCTTCCATCGTGTCTGTTAATAGGTGACGAAATCAAAGATCGTGGTGACGAAATAATACTAAGTTACTTTATTAAATGTTATTAGTTTTATATATCATGCGTGACCCACTTGTCGGGAACATATTTAATTAAGTAAAAATTGTGGTTTGGAAGAATCGAACCGGGGCTTTGGCGTGACCGATGCGGAGTCTTACCGCTAAGGTAGATATGGAATTTTGATCTGGATCCGTAACTAGTCTATTCTACATATTTATTTCAATGGTGTGATCTAGATGTTACGACATAATAATTCCCTTATTAATATTTATGTCGGCCGAGATTGCCTCGTTTAAGTCGCGCCGCTAGCAGACACGGCCTATATAGGTGATCTTGCTAACAGTCGAATCGACTAGGGTTCTCGTCGAGGTGAGAAGAATTCCGTGAAGGCTCCATTGTGGTGGCGGCGAGACGCATCATCGGTGAGTTCTCCCGATTGTTCGTTAGGTCTAGATTTTTTAATCAGTTGTCAAGATCTGTTCGAAGAACGTTGGCATGTTCTTAACTGAATTGTAGGCAATGGATCGAAGTTGGATAACTGATGGCACCAAGAAGTTCACAACGAAGTACATGGCAGGTGTTAGGGATTTCATCAAGTTTGCGCGAGAACACTTGGACAATACAGATGAACCAATCTTGTGCCCTTGCAAGGAATGCCTAAATCTGATACGTCAGGATATAAAAACAGTCGAGGATCACTGCAATTGTTCAGGTATGTCCATGACGTATACAAGATGGACTAGACATGGGGAAGGTTTTAGTGATGACGAAGGGCGGGATAGAAATGATGATGGTGCGTATGATAGTGACAACGATGAAGAGGAAGACAATGGTGATTGTTATGTTGATGATTCGTCTAGTATGATCGATGAACTGCAGAAGTCTGGAAATAAAGGTCCTGACCTGCCAAATCTATATGCTAATCTAATTGAGTCAGCGAAAAAAGAACTTTATGAGGGATGCACCTCTTTCACTAGGTTGTCGTTCATTATTAAGCTCCTTCATGTCAAATCATATAGCCGGATAACAAACAGAGGATTTGATCTCTTATTTCAGCTTTTACGTACAGCTTTGCCAGATGTGGACTTTCCCAAATCATATGCTGATGCTAAGAGTGTTCTTTCTGATGTTGGGCTTGGTTATGAGACAATTCATGCATGCAAGTTTGATTGTTCTTTATTTTGGGGAGATCACAAGGACGATACTGAACTGCCATGTTTGTGGATTATCAAGATATAGAGACCCTACTTGGAAAAAGAAAATCCCTCACAAGGTGTTAAGGTACTTTCCTATAATTAAAAGGTTGCGAGAGACTATTTGTTAAAAAGGAAATGTCGACACATACTAGATGGCACAAAGAGAAGAGGGTTGTTGAGCCCAATGTACCGAGGCACCCTCGCTGATGGTGAGGCATGGAAGCACTTTGATGGCAGGTTTCATTGGTTTGCTAAAGATCCTCGTAACATAAGACTAGGTTTTGCCACAGACGGCTTCAGTCCCTTTGGAAGTATGCGTAATCCTTACAGTATGTGGCCTGTTTTTGTGATTCCTTACAACTTCCCACCATGGATGTGCATGGATCAATCGAATTACATGATGGCATTGCTAATCCCCGAAGTATTCCCCAGGGAAAGATTTTCATGTATTTATGCAGCCACTGATAAAAGATATGATGCAGCTATGGAGTGGTGTGGAGACATTTGATGCATGCACAGAGGAATATTTCCTATTGCATGCTGCGTTTCTTTGGTCTATTCATGATTATCCTGGATATGCCACTATGTCGAGCCGAAGCACAAGAGGATTTCATGCGTGTGTGCATTGCGATGAGAATCCTTGCGCTGAATCTTTGAAAAACAAAATTGGATATATTGGGCATCGGCGATTTCTTGATAAAAATCACCCATACAGGAAAATCAGACTTTTCAATGGTAAAACTGAGACTAGAGAACCACCAAGGAAGTACACACCCAAAGAGGTAGCTGGGAAGGTAGAAAGGGTTAAGGATTTTGAACATGGGAAAAATCCAATAAGTAGAAAGCGGAAGCGTGCAATCGTACCCGGTGAACCAACATGGCACCCGAAAGTCAGCTTACATCATCTACCGTATCGGCGTAACTTAAGATAGCTCACAACTTAGATGTGATGCATATTGAGAAGAACATATGTGACAATATTGTTGGTACACTACTTGAACTTGAGGGCAGGAATAAGGACACTCGTTAGTGCTAGAATTGATTTGAAGAAATTCAAAATCTGGAAGAAGTATTGGTTGAAGAAAATTGTGAAGGATGATGATGATGCAGCGAAGTAACTTATGCGAAGCCCCCGCACCGTGGATGCTTTCGAAGGAACAGAAGAGACATTTGTGTAGGTATTTGGCAAACACTAGGTTCCCAGATGGTTATTGCGCAAACCGGGGAAGATGTGTGAATATTGATGGTTGTAAGGTTACCGGTATGAAGACGCATGATTGCCACATACTTCTGCAGCGAGTGTTGCCGGCTGGGCTCAAGGGAATTGCATCTAAGGAAATGTATGTGGCTATTGCAGTAGCTAGGAAGATTTTTTAGGGAGCCGTGTGCCAAAACCCCGAAAGTTGATGTGCTGAATCGATTGAAGGTTGAAATTGTTGTGATCCTATGCAAACTTGAGAAGCTCTTCCCCCAGCTTTTTTTGATGTAATGGTGCACTTAGCTATTCATCTTCCTGACGAGGCTCTTTTGAGGGGTCCTGTTCATTATGGTTGGATGTATCCAGTTGAGAGAAGATTAGGTTATCTAAAGTCTACGGTCCGTAACAAAGCAAGGCCGAAGGTTCTATCGCAGAGGGCTACATTGTTGATGAGTGTTTGATTTTTTGCTCTAGATTTTTCAAGGATGGCACAGAAACAAGATTTAACAAAGATGATAGGAACCAAGACATACGGAGAAAACCTGATCCTGACGAGATGGAAGTATTTTCAGTTGGAGCTAAAGGTCTTGGGAAATCCATTTTGAAACATTTTGACAAGGAATTTGACAAAATGGTTTGGTATGTGCTGAACAACTGTGACGATGTAGAACGTTATATCAAGTAAGTAGTTAGCTTCACTTTAATAACTACTTCTCAATGTTGCATACATAATTGTCCTGTATTTCATATGCGTTTTTTCTATGTTTCAGTGAACTCCGACAAGAATTGGGAGGTAGGGGTGTGCGTGACATCGAGGAGACGGTTCAGAGAGAGTTTGTAGGTTGGTTTGCAAACCATGTGAGACAGTTGGACAATGCATCAGAAGATTTGAAGTCTCCGGCTGCCGGGCCAGACCGGCGTGTAGTAGTATACGCTGGTTGCAACGTAAAGGGTGCGAGGTTTCGCACGCTTACTCGGGATAAAGACCTGAAGACTCAAAATTCGGGCGTAGCGACTAAGGGATCTTTTGGTGATGCAGATGAGACCGAGTACTATGGTGTTCTCGCAAGAAGTTCTTGAACTGCAGTACGGGAGTAACAAGCACGGTGACAGGTCCGTGTACTTGTTTCGTTGCGACTGGTTCGACCTTGCGGGCAAGGGTTCCAAGATAAAAGATGATGGTTATTTTAAAAGCGTTAACACTTCTATCCTATGGTTCAAGAATTCACCATTCATATTGGCCAGTCAAGCTGAAACATGCTTCTATTTGGAGGATACAAAGTTTGGTGATCCGTGGAAAGTGGTGCAGAAGTTCAGCCATAGACACGTGTACGACGTTCCGTAATTAGAAGATGGTAACGATGATGCATTTGTACGGAATGAAGACGCATACCAGGAGGATGAAGGTTCAGCCGACCATACATTTCATGATGTTGTCGACCTAGACGAGGAAGCAGAGGTGGAAGCAGAGGAGGATGATCATCGTGTTGCTGAAGTTGTACGTATTCATGATGCTCGTACAATTCGTGAACTAGAGAATGGGGAAGATAGTCCCAATGTTGACATGGATATGAGCGAAGATGAACTAGAGAATCAGGAAGATAGTCTCATATTGGAAGAGAACATACATGATGACGAGGGAAAAAGTTCGAAGAAGATAGTGATGTAGATTGATAGAAACATGTAATGCATACAACTATATGTTTTGTTCCAAACATTTGAAATGTTCTTATTTAGATGTTTACGATCTCGAACTTGTCATTGAATTATCCGTAAGGGTTTAAGAGCAAATTAATATAAGCAAAAATATGGACAGATATAAGAAAGCCAACATGTCGGTAACATAACTTTGACAATGGTTTTAATTAATCGACACTTGACACGATTACAACCAAGCAGCACGATATGACTAACTATTGTTTTAACACAAGCAAAATCGACAATCGCATAAAGAGTCTTACAACTTAATTAAAACCTAAAGGGGCTGCATAGTTGGACACACGGGCACCATGAATCACTGACTAGCTACTCCAGATCGATTTCGTGCACATGGGTAGCAAACAAGTAAACCCCCGCATTTCCTGGTAAAGCAAGAACAGCATCTTGTCACCCATCCGAAGGTGCTTTTCCTTGTCCATGAACTCCTTCCACCCACCGACGCGAGACGACCATCGTCCGAAGAAATTGCGTAGGACGCACGCACCAAAGTACCGGGATGGCACACAATACCGATTGCACCATATTGTTCCATATCTTTAGGAACCAAACGGCTAGGGATTTTCTGTTCCAACAAGTAGGGACATAGTTTAGTTAACACTTGTACGTAATGTAGGTCGCAAACTTAATGAAATGACATGATCTACCGCTTACCACGTGTTTGTTGTAATTTTCGCTGTTTGTCCAATTCAGAGTATGCAGCATTGGGACAACTAGTGCTCCTTGATCATAATCTCCAGCATTGTGGTACTCAACAAGGTAGTCCAAGTTGTCCACCTGAAGAATGACGGTATGCATCATCCTCCAATTTATCATTGTTCCATCAGTAGTACTGAGCGAGTCAACAATGTCACGCTTCGTACGGGACAACTGGTAGTAAGTTGCATAATTAAAATAATCGACATAAGATGGAATAATTAATATGATCAATCATTCTCGTCCAAAGGTGGATAATTACCTGGATGGATTAGTGGTTCAGCTCCAGTTATTACAAGAGTATCCCGACTCGATGACTTAATTCTGAAAATTAACTCCATGCCAACCTTAAAATTGTACACTCTAGCAAATTCGTTCCAAAATCTTCCGTTGATATAGGTTCTCGCCAGCTTCTGTTGGTAACATTAACAACAAATGCATGGCCATCTTTGGTTCTAAGTGCAGCTTCAAAAGTTGTCCTGTCTGAGGTCCGGACACCATACTTCGAAGGAAATACGGTCTATAGTAGCAAGGGATGACCTAAATTCAAGTAGAGTTAATACAAAAGTAAGTTAACTATTCTCAGATCTCATTAATATATAGGGGAGGTACATTGTTGCGCAAGTAATACATCGTATGTATCTAGGACTTCTATCAAGACATATCTGAACTTCTATCAAGCACATATCTGAACTTCTATCAAGCACATATCCGAACTTCTATCGGTATAGGACTCGAACTACCGATACCTCTATCTCTAACAGCCTACAACTATCGTAAAACTCATATGAACGTAAAAGTTATCACAACTATCCTAAAACTCAACCATAAATAAGCGGTTAATACATATGGTGAACAACAATTATTACACACATCTGAATAATAGTACTAAACTAGCAATAACTACTAGGATCACGTGTTAAACTTTGATGTGGCGGTGAATTAATAAAACATCTGAATGAATTTTAAACTTATAAGTGCATGTACCGTCTTCTCCTCAAAACCCTCTTGTAGTGTTTGCACGAAAAAACCTAACGTGACTCCCCTCCGCCGCACATCCCCTTCTTGTCAAAGCAAACCGGACACCGCAAAAAATATGAAGAAAGATTACAAATCGGAAACAACGATCGATCGCGAGACGTACATTTTATTTACTTACTCCACTAGTAGGCGCCATCCTTGGTCTCGACGCGGAGCGAGAGTCTTACAAGTCTCGCCGGCGAGAGACGTGGCGAGCCGTGGCGGCGAGAGACGTGGCGAGATCTCGGCGGCGGCCGAAGGAGGTCGTGATATGATGGCCAGCTTATATCGTGGAGTAAATTTCGGTAGGTCAAGAGGAGGGCAAATGGGCGGTGCTGGGTTTTGACGTGACAACACGATCGAATGCGCAGGCCCCACCGGCCGCTTGGACCGCACGTCAAAAGTCACGACCCGCGTCAATATTCTCGTGGTCTACGCGTCTCAATATTCGCACGGAGTAATTAATGGGGATAATTTTTATCCCCTTCCCCCTCCCCTACCGTCTCAATATTCGCACCGCTTCCCGGTTTCCCCACTTCTCGTCGTCTCCGCTCCCTCGCCTATTCGTCTCCCGCCGCCGCGTCGCCATGGACATGGATGAGCAGGAACCGCACTACCGGTCCGAAGACGCGCGCAGTCCACATCCACGACGGCGGGGAACTGGAGGTGGTCTACACCAACGACCCCTGGAAAGTGCGCCGCGTCCTCGACATGTACACGGAGTGGCTCAAGGAGGACGAGCACAAGTTCGTGGGCCTCGACTTCGAGTACACCAACCATCGAGCCGAGGACGAGAAGAAGATCGCCGTGGTTCAACTCTGCATGCGTCGACATGTGTCGGTGTTCCACTACGCAGCGTAAGTCCCCTTTTTGAATCTTTCGATTGGGGTTTTTTAGTTTCCGCCGTTGTGTCTCTCTTCGACTCTCGTTAGACAATCTTCCCGAAAATCAGTACATTCCCGATCTAAATCTGCTAGACATTGTTCCCGAATATCAGTACATTCCCGATCTAAATCTGCTAGACATTGTTCCCGATTTATTAATTTGTTTCATCTTCGTCTCCTCTCTGTAGGTTCTTTGCATATTTGCTACTTAGTTTACTTGATTCGTCATATGATTGACTAGTTCATATGCTCGATCTGTGACTCCTTTTTACTTTACTTGATTCCTCATTTGATTGAGTAGTTCATATGCTCGATCTCGTGACTTCCTTTTTACTTTACTTGATCCCTAATTTGTTTCCTAGTTCATATGCTCGATCCGTGACTAGTACATTACTTTGTTTATCTGCAGTGCTGCCCCGTGGGACGCTCCGGCTATCTCGCGATTTCTTTGGAGAAGGAATCACGTTTGCGAGTGTTGACATCCGTGGTGACACGAGAGTTCCGTGGAGGTCATGGCACATGGAGATTCCTCGTGAGTACTACGTCGATCTCCAGGACGAGTACTTCAAGTACACTGGTCATCAGAGGGCTGGCATGGCTACCATGGCAGCCAGACTCATTGATTCATCGTACGGTGATATGAAGAAGAAGTTCCACCACCATCGGCACAGCATCGTGGGGGACTTCCCACTTCCAAAGATGAACATCGACTATGCAACCATTGATGCTTGGGTCTCTTACGAGCTCTACCGCAAGATCGTGGTCGACAGAGTCCTTGATGCTGCATGACCCCCCGATCTTTTGGTTTGGTCTCCCTCCTGCGTGAGGTGCTTTTGGCTAGTAGTCAGTTCTTTTGAAACTGTAGATGCATGGTCTGCAACCCAGTTGTTTAAGACTATGTAAGTTTCTACTATATAGAAGTAAATATTTTGCCATGATATGTCAACAATTGTCCCGTGAGGTTTCAATTTTGCTGATTACCAACACAGATTGTATTTATGAAAACAAAACTTGAAACTAACAACAAGCAACTACAAGTCGAAAAAAGGAGACATAAAAGTAGTAAACTTGTGGGACAAAGGGATATGTAATCTACACAACTCTTCACGCAAAAAAGATAAACCATCAACGATTTGTTGTACCCATTTGTTCCATTTCCGTCAAGATAGTCCGCATTACTCTTTGTTGAGATATATACCCCCACAACGGTCATCTCCTCCTTAATTTATTGTGTAAACCCCCACAACGGTCATCTCCTCTTTAATTTATTGTGTAAACCCCCCAGCAACGTTCACCTCCTCCTTATTTTATTGTGTAAACACCTACAACGGTCATCTCTCCCTTATAAACACCCACACGGCCATCCCTTCTGTCAATAGGTTCTGACTCTCTCTTCTTTGTTCACATACACTTGATCCACATTGCCATGGCTTCCACGTCTCGAACGCGGACCGGAAGGGGAAGGGGAAGGGGAAGGGGAAGGGGAAGTGGATCATCATCATTGCCACCACCACCGTCAACACTGCCATTGATCATAGAGGAGTTCTTCATCGTCGTGTATGAAGACCCTTTGGTCAAGAAGGTATGTACGCGTTCCCACATATATGATGCATGTGATTAATTATGGGCATGTTCTAAAAAACCTTTAATTTCAAACGATCGGCGCTCGATCTCTTTGCAGGAACTACCAAAAAAATTTGCGGACTATCTTGACGGCCAGGAGCCAGCTAAGGTGTATCTGCGAGCAGCTGACTGCGGTCCTCGTCTCTGGACCGTGGAGGTCCTATTTGACGGACAAGGCCGAATGTACCTCGACAAGGGCTGGGAGAAATTCGCCATCGCGCACGGTGTGGATTTCGGCTGGTTCGTACACTTCAAATATGAAGGCGATGATGTGCTCACGAGTGAAGGTGTTCGACGGAACAATGTGCAGGAGGTACTACTACTCGACGACGAAGATACTGACGATGAAAGCGACGACGACGTGAAGCCATGCATCCATCCCCTTTAGATAAGGGGATTATGACCAAGAATATATATGTAGCTTCATATGCATCGATTTAGAGATCTAGCTATTTTCTATATATTATGCATGTAAAAAATAATATCACATTTCCACTATTATTCGAGCACCACATCCTCCAAATTGTCCCGTGAGGTTTCAATTTTGCTGATTACCAACACACGATTGTATTTATGAAAACAAAACTTGAAACTAACAACAAGCAACTACAAGTCGAAAAAAGGAGACATAAAAGTAGTAAACTTGTGGGACAAAGGGATATGTAATCTACACAACTCGCTGTAGCCAAACATTGGTAGTCGAAATTAACTCGAAACTTGCTTAGCTACGTAATAAAACATCTACACAAATGCAGCGTGCATCAACATGAAAAAAGAGATAAGATGTGCAGCAAGTAATGCTTCGCAACAAGCAAACAACATATAAACATGACATAGTCTTAAACAACTCGGGTATGATTGCCAAGGTTCCAAATAACAAAAGTAGAACATAGTCTTTGAAACATGACATAGTTTAACCATGAACCTCCAGGGGAACAACTAAACGGAAACTAAATTTAGTGGACAACATGAGGGCCAACAGCTGGACCGACGAGCGGGATGAGGCCAGTCTTGACGTAGTCCCTGAGGAACTTGCCAAAGGCAGCGTGCTTCGCCTTGCTAGCAGCCTTGTGCTTGTGCGCGCTACCTTTTCCAACTCCCGTCGCGTGCCGGATCGGACTCTCAATATCCTTCGGGAAAACCCCGCCGCAGAATGGGCAATTAGGCTTACCGTCCCGACGGAAAGGGATCCGGCCGTCTTCGCCTTCTTCGAACGAAGCGGCTCTTCCGGTCCCGGTCCTCCTTGTCGCCGCCAATGTCCTCGTAGTCTTCCCGCGAATTTGAAAGTAAAGAAGAAGTGAGAGAAGGAAATTAACCGAAATACAATTCAAGCATTAAATATTTTTTTATGAACATTACTAAGAAGTAATCATCATGTAGAATCAACATTTATGATCCAGATCCAACCATAGATAATTAGTTCACTAATATAAATATGCACCAATTTAAACTCGTTGTCACAAATTGTTCATGGGTAGTCCAATCATTATTTCAGTAATATAACTAAGCACCAATTTAAGAGAAAATGGTGATTATAAATATCATGGATCAGGGATCAATCATTTGTTCCCTGAAGATGTACTGATTCATAAAACAATATGGATTCATGACGTCAATAAGCAGTGAATTCAAGAAAAATGGTGGTCATAAATTACATGCATCCGATCATTCATTTGTTCCCTAAATAAAAATGATGTACACACTATGGTTTCATCGTATAAATAAGCACCAGCTTAAGACAAATGGTGATTATAAAATCCATGGATCAGATCAATTAATAGTACCTATAATATAATTCTTGTAATCATAATCACTCGGTATGATTCATATTCGGATGAATTTAAGTTTGAAATGCAGTGAGCATTACACTAAGCAGGTATGATTCATCACACACAAGGAATCATGACCTAATTAAGATAACTGTCATCTACTAATTTGAAACATGCATGAATATTCATGGTACCATAAATCATTTCGTTGATACTTTGGTACAGTTGAATCAAGATGTGCATCAAATATTACAAATCTAGTAACTACAAACCATAAATCGGATGAGTAAGAACCCCATAATCATCAATTTGTACAACAAGTAGCAGACAGGGCAAATCAATCTACCGTACGAGCAAACCCTATGGTGAACAGTAAGATCAAGAAAAACAGGGGATCGATCGGAATAGTAGAGTACCTCGCTGCAGCTTGTCCGAGGCCTCCTCTTCGAACTCGTCGCACTCTCCGGGACCATATAGCTCGCGGTACCGCTTGGAGTCGCGGTAGAACGGGTCATTCGGATCGAAGCCCCGGTCATCTCGCTTGTGCCGCGGGAGCGAGGACGTCTCCGTTGGCCTCATCAGCGACGGCGACCACGGCCGGTTGGGCGGAGCCCTCCACGGTCACGGCGCGGCGAAGAGCGGCTCTGCTAGTTCCGGAAGAAGATCCCGCCTCCGCGGCGTCGACTACTACCGGAGCATCGCCGTCGCCTCTGTCGACGTTGACGACCGCACTCGCCTCCGGCTCGTCTCCGCGAACACGCTTCATCTTCGGGATCTTCGGTGGAAGGGGAGGTCGGTGGTGCGCTGGTGGAGGTGCAAGCGTGGTTTTTGCCGATTGGGGAATAGAAGTTGCGGGTGGGAGAGACGATGGGGCCGATGGATATACGAGAGATGCCGCCGTTTGGGTTCCTCTCGTGTGACGCGTGCGTGTGAAAACGTGGATTCCCGCATGTAGTCCACTTTCCCATTACTTTGACATGGGTCCCACGCATGACGGATGGGCAGGCACAGAATTTTCAAGATGGGTATTAAAAACTATAAAATATTTTAAATACGAATTAGTGATCACACATAGAAAGAAATAAATAAAAAATGAATCGAGTATGTAAATTCTTTCAAATTTCTAAGAATTTCATACCATGATTAGGGCTGGAATTTTGAGTGTTTGGTCAAACCTAGGTTGACCCCATTGTACTAAGAGGTTGTCAAACCTTTTCAAAGTGAAACTTCTGTTCTAGGGTAATGTGGTGATGCCAAATCAGACCAACACGTGCTCCCAATTTTCCCAATACCCTAAGATGTACATGCTTGACAAGTGATGCCTCTTCTTGAGTTTAGGGGATGAATTTTTGAAAATTTTCAAACCAAACTGCCAAGATAGCATGCTAGCGTCATTACCCACATGTTGATGCACCCTTGTGCCAAATTTCAGTCCATTTCAAGTTAGGTACCTCAAAAAATGGTGTCCCCATGGTGTAGATGTGTCGAAAGAGGGGTTTTCGGACGAAAAGAGGGGGAATGGCCAAAAACTGACCAAACCACCATGGATTGGGGCAAGATTTGGCACCCTTGTGCACATTGTGATATGAAACCTTGGTTGCTATGGGTTTTGATTTTTTGGAGTTGGTGGCATGGTGTCCCCATGGTGTAGATGTGTCGAAAAAGGGGTTTTCAGACGAAAAGAGGGGGGATGGCCAAAAACTGACCAAACCACCATGGATTGGGGCAAGATTTGGCACCCTTGTGCACATTGTGATATGACACCTTGGTTGCTATGGGTTTTGATTTTTTGGAGTTGGTGGCATGGTGTCCCCATGGTGTAGATGTGTCGAAAGAGGGGTTTTCGGACGAAAAGAGGGGGAATGGCCAAAAACTGACCAAACCACCATGGATTGGGGCAAGATTTGGCACCCTTGTGCACATTGTGATATGAAACCTTGGTTGCTATGGGTTTTGATTTTTTGGAGTTGGTGGCATGGTGTCCCCATGGTGTAGATGTGTCGAAAGAGGGGTTTTCTGACGAAAAGAGGGGGAATGGCCAAAAACCGACCAAACCACCATGGATTGGGGCAAGATTTGGCACCCTTGTGCACATTGTGATATGACACCTTGGTTGCTATGGGTTTTGATTTTTTGGAGTTGGTGGCATGGTGTCCCCATGGTGTAGATGTGTCGAAAGAGGGGTTTTCGGACGAAAAGAGGGGGAATGGCCAAAAACCGACCAAACCACCATGGATTGGGGCAAGATTTGGCACCCTTGTGCACATTGTGATATGACACCTTGGTTGCTATGGGTTTTGATTTTTTGGAGTTGGTGGCATGGTGTCCCCATGGTGTAGATGTGTCGAAAGAGGGGTTTTCGGACGAAAAGAGGGGGAATGGCCAAAAACTGACCAAACCACCATGGATTGGGGCAAGATTTGGCACCCTTGTGCACATTGTGATATGACACCTTGGTTGCTATGGGTTTTGATTTTTTGGAGTTGGTGGCATGGTGTCCCCATGGTGTAGATGTGTCGAAAGAGGGGTTTTCTGACGAAAAGAGGGGGAATGGCCAAAAACCGACCAAACCACCATGGATTGGGGCAAGATTTGGCACCCTTGTGCACATTGTGATATGACACCTTGGTTGCTATGGGTTTTGATTTTTTGGAGTTGGTGGCATGGTGTCCCCATGGTGTAGATGTGTCGAAAGAGGGGTTTTCTGGACGAAAAGAGGGGGAATGGCCAAAAACTGACCAAACCACCATGGATTGGGGCAAGATTTGGCACCCTTGTGCACATTGTGATATGACACCTTGGTTTCTATGGGTTTTGATTTTTTGGAGTTGGTGGCATGGTGTCCCCATGCTGTAGATGTGTCGAAAGAGGGGTTTTCTGACGAAAAGAGGGGGAATGGCCAAAAACTGACCAAACCACCATGGATTGGGGCAAGATTTGGCACCCTTGTGCACATTGTGATATGACACCTTGGTTGCTATGGGTTTTGATTTTTTGGAGTTGGTGGCATGGTGTCCCCATGGTGTAGATGTGTCGAAAGAGGGGTTTTCTAACGAAAAGAGGGCGGAATGGCCAAAAACTGACCAAACCACCATGGATTGGGGCAAGATTTGGCACCCTTGTGCACATTGTGATATGAAACCTTGGTTGCTATGGGTTTTGATTTTTTGAGTTGGTGGCATGGTGTCCCCATGGTGGAGATGTGTCGAAAGAGGGGTTTTCGGACGAAAAGAGGGCGGAATGGCCAAAAACCGACCAAACCACCATGGATTGGGGCAAGATTTGGCACCCTTGTGCACATTGTGATATGACACCTTGGTTGCTATGGGTTTTGATTTTTTGGAGTTGGTGGCATGGTGTCCCCATGGTGGAGATGTGTCGAAAGAGGGGTTTTCGGACGAAAAGAGGGGGAATGGCCAAAAACCGACCAAACCACCATGGATTGGGGCAAGATTTGGCACCCTTGTGCACATTGTGATATGACACCTTGGTTGCTATGGGTTTTGATTTTTTGGAGTTGGTGGCATGGTGTCCCCATGCTGTAGATGTGTCGAAAGAGGGGTTTTCGGACGAAAAGAGGGGGAATGGCCAAAAACCGACCAAACCACCATGGATTGGGGCAAGATTTGGCACCCTTGTGCACATTGTGATATGAAACCTTGGTTGCTATGGGTTTTGATTTTTTGGAGTTGGTGGCATGGTGTCCCCATGGTGGAGATGTGTCGAAAGAGGGGTTTTCAGACGAAAAGAGGGGGAATGGCCAAAAACTGACCAAACCACCATGGATTGGGGCAAGATTTGGCACCCTTGTGCACATTGTGATATGACACCTTGGTTGCTATGGGTTTTGATTTTTTGGAGTTGGTGGCATGGTGTCCCCATGGTGGAGATGTGTCGAAAAAGGGGTTTTCGGACGAAAAGAGGGGGGAATGGCCCATTCATGTTCCATTCATGTGTCGAAAGAGGGGTTTTCGAACGAAAGGAGGGTGCCAAATTTAGATTTTTTTCATGCGTCCCATTCATGTTCTGGTATTTTTTAATTAAAATATACATGTATAGTTCCATTTTCATAGTAATATTTTTTCTTCCACGGCAAAACCTTGTTCCCTCCAAATTTTAGTACGACGGCTGCCAAAACGCACAAATTTTTCGTTCCCTCCACTCCTCCCGCGCACCCCACCTATCAAATATTTCGCCCTCCCTTATATACGTCGTGCCTCTCCCCCATGATTTACGAGCATCTTAACTCCCCACCCCCCGACCTCATCCTCTCGTGCTCACCCCGATCCGGTGTCTTCGCCGGACGTTCTTCCATCTCGCATCTATCTCCCCGGCCGGTGGTCGCCATGGCCGGCAGTCGTCGAAACGTCGGGGGAAGGAAAATCGCGCACACACGCCGAAGAAGGCGCCCAGCTCGAAGAAACGCCAAGGTAAATCTGTCGGTGATCGGCTTGTTGTTGTGTTTTTCGGATGGTTAGATCGAGAGATCGGTTTTACATGTCTACCACGCCCGTTTGACCTATATCTAGATCTTGCATATTTGATAGATCCAATCCCGACATCATACGTATAGGGTTTATCGTTTTTATTCCGGAGACAATCATGCCGTGCTATACAATCTTTGCCATCCCGCTGCTCGTACAATATTTTGCATAGACAATTGTTTGCCGAAACACTTAACCGAACTAATTCCAGCCGTTGCCGAAAACAGCTCGACGAGCTACAAGTGAACAACGACATTGCTTCGTACTTTTATTCCTCGCTTCGTAGGGAAGCAGAGTTTGATCTAGAACAGTTGTTTGCTGTTTTCTATGGAACTAGTTAGTTTGCACGTGCAATGCACGTCTTAACAATGTAATGAAGTTTTTTTAATCATGTACTTTGTTTCATCAGTCAATTTCAGCACATATCTGAACTACTATCAGCACATATCTGAACTTCTATCAGCACATATCTGAACTTCTATCAGCACATATCCGAACTTGTATCGGAATTGGCCCCCTCTTATGTTTTGTTCACGCTCCGCTCTTCCGATTATTTCAGCGGAGACACAAAACCCCGTCAAGCCGGCATATGAGCTTGCCAAGGAGAAACAAATGCAAGAAAATGTAGTACGCATGGAAAAAAATTTCGCTGAAAGATATGGACCTGGCCACAAATTTCAGAAAGATTTCTCTGGTTTTGCACGTTCATTAGTGTATGGTGGGGTACAAATAGGAACTAGTAACAATCTAAAGGACACAGACTGCGAAGAGACGGAGGTCGAAGAGGACCCTTCGTATGAACCGAATCCGTAAGAGATAGCTACCGCTGATGATGATCTTCATTCGGATGAGGATCAGCCGCACCGTCGGCAAAACTTCAGCTCAGTGTCCGTGGAACTATGTCTGAACTATGATAGGAAATACGTACATGCTAAATGTTTCCTACTAATGTAGCCTCTACTTTGCTTGCAGATAGTTGCTTCTTCCGCAATAGTTGCACGAAGAAGCGATCCATACCTGAAGTTGCACCATCCAACATTGCAACAAGATCAATGGCAACAACCGAACTCGAAGTCGGGTCATCCGATGAGCCGACGGCCACCGCCGGTCCGAACACCGAAGGAGCACCCTCACCTAACCAGATCATGACATCCGGAGGCAGCACCTCATCTCCCGAGGACAATCAAATTGTAAACTTTGAGCGGCAAGGTATGAAAGTTTGTAAAAACTAAACACCGTACCGCATATTTTCATATAAAAGAGAATCATTTCATATCTCTTATTTCAGCAGACATTGACAACATCTGGCGGTAGTAAGAGAAAGAGAGGTGGACGCAGACGTACCATGGGCCATGGACTACATGAGTACACAAGAAGACATGGTGGCAATAAGATGCCAATTGAATTCACTGCTAGTGTCAGGAGACCCAAGGATTATGTCCAGTCAGCAAAGCTGAGCAATGAGGTTGGTATTCACATCCGTGAAAAAATGCCGCTTGCAACACACCGGACACAAGTACAAGAAAGATGTAACTCTCAGACATGTCATTCCTCATGCTATAAGTACAGTAGCGGTGAGTCCTGTACAATCTTGGTTTAACCTAATTAGTATGCTACATGATCAACTATCTAAGAATCTACTGATTAATGCATCACTATTTTGCAGGGAAAGTTTAGTATGGACAAAAATGATGAGGTGGCTCAAGATGTGTGCACTGATATGCTGCAAGTTAGTATTCGGCAGTTCCGATATAGGCTTAAAAAGGAGTATTGGCCGAAAATTAAAAATCTCACACTGGAGCAAGCATATCTCAAGAAGCCAGATCATGTAGAAGAGAAAAGATGGAAAGAACTGGTGAAAAGATGGTTTGATGAGAAGTACCAGGTACATAAACGTTATTCCTTTCGATAACAGCTACTGAATTCTTACATTTCTCTGATCTGGATAAATAAAATGCATGTACTGAACATATGGACTGTGTGTAATAAATGGAAAGAACAGAGAAGCTGTGAAACAGTTCCATACCACTAGATCTCGAAGCTATGTTGCTCACTGGGAACATCTAGTAAGTGTTCTGAATTTCCCAATACAGTTCATACTTCGTCATACACAAGTGTACAATGGTAATGTGCATTCTACATTTTTTCAAGCGTAAGGCTAAGCAGCAGGAAGAAGAAACCTCTCCAATTGAATTTTTTAGAATCACACACACTAACAAGGATAACATTATGAGTGCTCAAGCAAAAAGTGCATATGTAAGAAATATTTCTTATTAGCACAATATAATATAATCCAGTTTTGTATGTTGTCCATGCAATGATTGTAATCTTTATGCAGGATCAAATGGTGGCAAAAAAGCGGCGCCACGCAATGAAGATGAACCTGATTTGACTGATTTGCAAATTGTTCAGCCTAGTTCCGAGCGAGAAAAGCCCATCCACCACCCGCAACAAGACATTCCTACCAAGATTGGGCGTCGCAACAAGTTCCGTGAAGTCTTCCGTCTCAGCCTACACGCATCCGAGAGCTACAACAAAGACCGGGAGATCAAGAGCGAGAACTCCATACGAGCAGCTGAAACGTACCACGTTGAGATGCAGGCAAGACTGCAAGAACAAGATCAAAAATTTGAAGAGATCAGGAAGAAGCAGGACGAAGAACTTGAAGCTGTGAAGAATGCCCAAGAAGAAAAGACTCTGGCTTATGAAAAGAGGCTGACAGAAATGGACATCGTGCTTAATTTGCTCTTGAGGACATCCCAGCCACCATCCATGTCTCAATCCCAGGGCAACTAATCTATTGCACCACCGTCCTACAACATTATTAATCATAGGTCTTTTAATTTCTTTGTGTTCCAATTGTAATTTTCTTATGAATCTTTCGGTCTGTGAGAGACATATATACTTCTTGTGCCACCATTTATGTATGATATTTATTGTCTATTTTTTGATATTTCGCCAGCTTTTTTGTTTCCCAAATTT
Organism: Lolium rigidum; assembly: GCF_022539505.1. NCBI lineage: Eukaryota > Viridiplantae > Streptophyta > Magnoliopsida > Poales > Poaceae > Lolium > Lolium rigidum. The sequence continues at coordinate 113,461,023 of NC_061513.1, read as the reverse complement.
CGCAAATAATTCAAATGCTCTCAAATTTTGTCAAATTCAAAAGGTGACGGAAAATGTCACAACGTCACTATTAAATGAAACCACGTGGCACCAATTTCTGGTCCCACTTGTCGGAATTTGTGGGTCCCACCGATCAGCATTATTGGGACCCATATGTCGGCAACAACCTGGTCCCACTTGTCTGAATTTTGTGGATCCCACCGGTCGAATATTGTGGGTCCAGACTTTGTCATAATATTTTGTGGGTCCCACCAGCCAGCACCATGCCGGTCCCACATGACAGATATCCATGTCGGCGCCGTCGGACCCATGTTGTCGAAGCCAAATGGACCCACATGTAAGGCCAAGTATGCTTTTTTGGACCAATCGAAACTTCCCAAGATTTAGATATTGACGAAAGTTGCAATTTTTCGTGAGAAACCCGTCCGTCAACAATGAACCTTTGATGTTGACGAATTTGCAGGTCGTCACCATCAAACATTTGACGTTGACGAAAAAATGCATACCGTCACCCCCGATATTTTATGACGGAGCTTCCTTGACGAACCCCATGACGATCAAATTTTGTCACCGCGAAGTAATCCTTGACGAAAATTGGCCTTAACATGACGAAAGTTATTTGTCAAAAAAATTGTTTTCCTTTGTAGTGAGGTGTGTTGGGGACACAAGAGACTTCTTGTATCGTGATTGCAGGGTTGCTTGAGAGGGATATCTTTGTCCTCTTCCTCCCTGAGTTCGATAAACCTTGGGTGATCCACTTAAGGGAAACTTGCTGTTGTTCTACAAACCTCTGCTCTTGGAGGCCCAACACTGTCTACAAGAATAGAAGCACCCGTAGACATCAACATCCAAAACCTTTTCTTTTTCAACAATGCCAGTTTTCAATCTCTGAACTTATAGATATATCCTGGTAGCCCCCGAGTTTCGGGTTAAGTACACAGTTCTTACCGCGAAACTTTTGTAGAAACAAAAAACCGGCATAGCCAGTCCCCGAGTTTCAGGTTGAGCACGCAGTTCTTAGCGCGAAACTTTTGTAGAAACAAAAAACCGGCATAGCCAGTCCCCAAGTTTCGGGTTGAGCACGCAGTTCTTAGCGCGAAACTTGCTTGAAACAAAAAACCGGCATAGCCAGTCCCCGAGTTTCGGGTTGAGCACGCAGTTCTTAGCGCGAAATTTTTGTAGAAACAAAAAACCGGCATAGCCAGTCCCCGAGTTTCGGGTTGAGCACGCAGTTCTTAGCGCGAAACTTGCTTGAAACAAAAAACCGGCATAGCCAGTCCCCGAGTTTCGGGTTGAGCACGCAGTTCTTAGCGCGAAACTTTTGTAGAAACAAAAAACCATGGGATGGCTTGAGTTGGGGCCGAATGTGCGCTAGAGGATTCGGGGGAGGGTTTTGGTTACACAGGGATGAACTCCGGATGGATTACCGGTATCTCTATTGATGAACTTGGCCTTGGCCAGAGGTTGAGGAAGAACAGTACAAGCTCTATCTCTATTTCTAACTTGCCTTCTATCTCCAGAGAGTGCGATCCCCCGCGCAAGGGTGTGCTCCCTCTCCTTATATAGGGGAGAGGGTGGCTTACAAGGGAAGAAACCCTAATGGCATATTTGACTAGACAAACTACTTTACAAAGCCTCTTTGGCAGCCGGTGACGCCGGTATGTCTTTAATCGGGAATGCTGACATCCTCCGGTACCTTTTACGTCATCTTCTGCTTTGGCCTCAGAGCTTCGATTAAAGCTGAAGTGCTTCGCTCATCCTTGTCCTCTAGCCCTTCAGAGAATCTTTGACCAGGTTGCCGACGTGCTACTGGGTATCCTGTACCGGTACCCTCTTAGCTTATTCCGGTATACCCCTCCTGGGATACCGGTGTAGATTCACTTAGCCACGTAATTGTCTTTGTCATCCGAAATAATCTCTAAACCGGTACAACAACTGCCTAGACAAGGCTAGTTTGCCAAGTCTTTGGCATACCAGGGGTCATCCCCCCGACAGGATGTGTTGATCCACTCAAACCCACTGGCACTATCCATTGCAATCTACATAACCTCAAGTACGGGAGATGGCATCTCCTCGACTATCTAGATCACATCCGCTGCAGAAACGTATCTGGTTGCCATGTCTATGACATGAAGATAAGACATGCGGATCCAATCTACATGCCTAACAATTGCATCTGATGCGCTCTACCGGAAAATTTCTATACCTATGGTGTGATGAAAATCCTGATGGACGCGTTAGGTACCCATTCTCAAGCTAGAGTTTGACTCGATAAGGCCATCACGACATGAGTCGAACTACCGCAGCATATACCAGGTTCAAGTCCAGGGACTCAAGCTTGATGTAGGTTAATGTCATTTTTCTCAAGAGCAGTTAACTGATCCCGATCCGTCGATAGCACCAAACACGTTAAACCAACATTCCTATGACTGGTGAACACCTTAAAAACACGCAAGATACTGACCTGATGCTTTTTCGGGTCAGTTTCCTCATCCGACATAATTGTCGACTACGATTGCACAAAGATGATTCGAGATTTGGAGTCCCTACCCGAGTCTATGACTCGAATAGATACTCGGGGGCTAATGATGTGGGAACAACCTTTTAGGTTCCCATCATTGAACAAGAAGGCCAAGAAAAGTTGGCAATTATAATGCCCTCAAGGCCCATGTTCCTGGCGTGTGGAACAAGGACAAGCCTAAGATAGGAAAATCTAGAGTTCATTATCCAACTTGTAACCAACCGGAACACGATAGTTGAGACCTAGCCTCCTATAAAGGCTAGGAGGGGTCGATGTGGAGGATGAACCTAAGATAGATTGATGGGCTTTCTATTTTCGTGCCCTCAGGTCCTTAGTTGTACTCAGTTTTCCCCAGCTCCTTAGTTTTTCCTCAGTTTTCTCCTCCTCTAGTTTGAAACACGCACAAGTGCTGGAACGGTCAGTAGCCGTCAGGTCAGAGGCCTTGACCGTTAGTCTGACTGGGTGGGGCTGCACAGGGGCAGCTCCTCCCTGACCGTCTCGTGCTGACGGGTAGGCTCAGGAGACACGTCGGAGCAGCCATCCATTTATCGCTGACGTGTGGGCCGTTTTATTTCATGATTTTATACGTGGTGCTGCCAATGAAAAATGGGGCCGCTCTATAGTTGCCGCAGCCAATGACCAGTGGGGTCGTATATTTTTCAGGAAAAGACATATATTGCCGCTCTGTGGGGCTGCCGCAGCCAATGACCAGTGGGGTCATCTATTTATTTAGAGAAGATCATATATTGCCTCTCTGTGGGGCCTCCGCAGCCAATGACCAGTGGGGTCGTCTATTTTTCAGGAAAAGACATATATTGCCGCTCTGTGGGGCTGCCGCTGCCAATGACCAGTGGGGTCGTCTATTTATTTAGAGAATATCATAGAGAGAAGCAACAAGTTCGCTAATTAATTATTCTTAAGCTAGACCCATCATTAGTCACCGGAGAACCGCTGGCAGCTCGTTCCCCACCGTCGGACGGAGCAGTCATCGCCGGCGCCTCATCGCGCTGCCGGCTCTGTCCCCCGGCGGCGTCGGACGGAATGCGGCGTTGCACGTCAACCACGGCTCCAGCACTTGTTTCATCCGCACGCATTGTACCCTCTGCAGGAAAGTCCGCCGCAAGCAGATCCGCCGCCCACAACGACCGGGATTTGTTCCGCGCACCAGTTGGTAGTATAGCTTGGTAAGACCTCCGCTTCTGCGTCCCCCGCCCCCTAATCGATTCGGTTCCCGTAATTTATTGGAGTTTGCAGGTGCGAAATAGTCCTCAATGTCTGGTCGTAGCGGGTACACCGGCGAGGGTGGGGATTCGATCATGTCGTAGCCATGTTCTACTTCTCCTACCTCGTCGGAAGTGCAGGTATCTAGCTTCAGCTCTCTGTACTACCGTTGAATTTGAAGTGCCGCCATGGCCTGTTGGAGTGATTTCAGTTGTTCTTTTTTCCATTATTATTACAGTTAGCCAGGCAAGCCGATGATCCATGGTACATTGCATACCAAGATGGATCAACCTAGTGGTGTAGCCAGAGGATGGATTTGGAGGAGAAGGTGGCCAATTTAGGTGATGAATTGGCTCGTAAAAACCTGATGATATTCGAGCTGAAGCGTCATCGTGGAGGAAGAAAAGAAGAATTCAGAGCTTATTCGCAAGGAGAAGTTGAGAGTTGAGACAAATCTTGCCGTATTTGATCACGTGGTAGAAAATCTAGAACATGAACTTCAAGTGATGGGAGAGGAGAAAAGTAGATTCATCTGGGCAGTTTAATTAGGTGTCATCCCTGTCCTAGTAGTTATGTGATTCTGGTAGACGATTTAGTATAGAATTGTTATTCAGTAGATGGTTCTAACCACTATATTTTGTTGTGGCTCTAAGCACTGTATTTTGGCGTACAATTTCCTAGTTGTTCTAAGTAATGCGCACGATAATTTTAGCATGCATGAACATTTTATAAAAGTGAAGGGATCCCAAAAGTGAAAGCATGTACCAGCCTCTCGGATCAAATACATATCAATATCTTCCCAATCAAGTTGGGATAGAATTCAAATCATACATACGGATGTACATGGACACATCAAGAACGTGGAGAAGCTTTTTTTTAGACGGAGGTAGTAGTTCGAACAATTTTATCCCAATTGGAAATGGAAAAATACAAATTTATCATAATTTATCCCAATTTGCGGCGTCGAACACGACCGCGCAGCGATGGGCAATAAAGGCCGGGACGACGGGCGGCTGAGGGGTGGTCATGTGCGCCATCCGCCGTTGAAGCGATGTTGTCGGCGATGGCTTCAATGTTCGTGGCATCGATGACCACTGTCGGAACCGCCGCTGTCTTGGTGTACTTCATCAGCGACGGATTTGCGGAGGGCTGGATCGGCGGCTTTGGAGCGCGGTTGTAGACGATGGCTTCAATCGTCTTGGCATCGATTCGCACTCTCGGCACCGGAAGTGAGACATCAACAGGCTCCGACATTGAAGGCTGGATCTGCACCGTCGAAGCGATGTTGTAGGCGATGGCTTCAATGTTCGTGGCATCGATGACCACTATAGGCACGGCCGCCGTCTTGTTGTCCTTCATCAGCAACGGATCTGAGGAGGGCAACAGAAGCGAGACATCAACAGGCTCCGACATTGAATGTTGGATCTGCGCCGTCGAAGCGATGTTGTAGGCGATGGCTTCAATGATCTTGCCATCGATGACCACTATCGGCACGGCCGCCGTCTTGGTGTTCTTCATCATTCAACATATCTGAGAAGAGAAACGAAAGTGAGACAGAGAGAGACATTTCAACTATTTCTGACGGTTAGATCCTCACCGGCACTCTTAGATCCACGCCGCCGCATGGTTAGATCCGCGCCTCCGCACACCGCCGCACACACGGTTAGATCCGCGCCGCCGCGACCGCCGGAGTAAGAGAGGAAATAGGAGAGAGGAAGATGCGACTGGAATATGCGACTGCCAGGGTTGGTAGGTATGTGCTCTGCTCTTCTCCCCTTATGCGTCCATCGTGGTAGAGAGAGATATACAGGCCGTCCGATCATAAGTGATCGAACGGTGCAAGCGTTCGTTGAGCTTTCAACCAACCAAGATCCGTGTGACATACTGATGGGATTCGTAGCATAGAAAACAAAAAAATTCCTACCGCAAGAACGAATAACAAGCCAAGATGAAATCTAGAAGATGGTAGCAACGAGAAGATCATGAGACTAACCCTCGAAGATTTCCAAAGCCTACGAGATTAGATCTCGTTGTTGCAGAAGATGATCACTTGCCGCTTTCAAAAGCGCGTAGAAGATCTTGACGGTGCCACAGTCGGGTAGCACCTCCGTACTCGGTCACACGTTCGGTGTTGATGACGACGTCCTTCTCCCCGTTCCAGCGGGCAGCGGAAGTAGTAGATCCTCCTCGGAATCCCGACAACACGACGGCGTGGTGGCGGTGGTGGTGGAGCTCTCCAGCAGGGCTTCGCCTAAGCGTTACGGGAGAGGTGTGAGGAGGAGGGATGACTAGGGTTTGGGGAGAGGGGAGGCTGGGGCGCCGGCCTCTGGTGGCTTGGGTGGTGCGGCCAAGGGTGTGGCCGGCCCCTCCCTCTCCCCATCTATATATAAGTGGAACACATCTAGGGTTGCCCAAAGAATGAGTAAGAGTCCAACTAAAAAACCTTTCTTATGGGCGAATCCTACTCAGGGTGGGACTCCCCCTTTCCCTTTGATGCGGTGGCCGGCCCCCTTAGGTGGAGTCCACCTGGGACTCCTCCTCCCTTTGGCTGGCCGGCCAAGGTTGGTGGAGTCCCTCCGGGACTCCACCTTCCATGGTGATTTCTTCCAGGACTTTTCTAGAACCTTCCATAAATACACCGGATCATTTTCAAACTTAGAAAATGACTTCCTATATATGAATCTTATTCTCCGGACCATTCCGGACCTCCTCATGATGTCCTGGATCCCATCCGAGACTCCGAACAAACATTCGAACTCCATTCCATATTTCATATCTACTTAAAACGACATCAAACCTTAAGTGTGTCACCCTACGGTTCGTGAACTATGCAGACATGGTTGAGACTTCTCTCCGACCAATAACCAATAGCGGGATCTGGAGATCCATAATAGCTCCCACATATTCAACGATAACTTAGTGATCGATTGAACCATTTACATACGATACCAATTCCCTTTGTCTCGCGATATTTTACTTGTCCGAGGTTTGATCATCGCTATCTCCATACCTTGTTCAACCTCGTCTCCGACAAGTGCTCTTTACTCGTACCGTGGCATATCATCTCTTGTGAACCATTCACATGCTTGCAAGCTAATCAGACGACATTCCACCGAGAGGGCCCAGAGTATATATATCCGTCATCGGGATGGACAAATCCCACTCTTGATCCATATGCCTCAACTCATACTTTCCGAATACTTAATCCCACCTTTATAACCACCCATTTACGTAGTGGCGTTTGATGTAATCAAAGTACCCTTCCAGTATAAGTGATTTACATGATCTCATGGTCGAAGGACTAGGTAACTGTGTATCAGAAGCTTATAGCAAATTGAACTTAATGATGTGATCTTATGCTACGCTTATTTGGGTGTGTGTCCATTATATCATTCATCAATGACATAACCTTGTTATTAATAACATCCAATGTTCATGATCACGAAACCATGATCATCTATTAATCAACAAGCTAGTTATACAAGAGGCTTACTAGGGACTCCTTGTTGTTTATATAACACACATGTATCAATGTTTCGGTTAATACAATTATAGCATGGTATGCAAACATTTATCATAAACATAAAGATATATAATAACCACTTTATTATTGCCTCTTGGGCATATCTCCAACACATACATCTCGACCAATCAGAGATCAGCCAGTGAGTACAAGTTAGGAAAACTGAGTAGAACTAAGAGGGGGAAAAGTGAGGAGATGTTTATCGGAAGTGCAAAACTGAGTAGGACTGAGTAAAACAATGGGCCCTGAGGGGGAAAACCGAGTAACACTAAGTAAAACAGGGGCACCCAAATAATAAAGGGACTAAGGGAAATTGAAGCTTTTGGCATAAAAATTGTAAAATTGTGTTATTTGAACAATATATTACATTTTGGCCGACGTGATATTGTTTGCAATTCAAAGATACACAAGTGTGATGAATTTGGACTCATTTGGACAAAGTTTGTAAGCATAGTGGGTATTTGGGAGGTGTATTGAGCAGAAAGCCCTGCATCTTCATAGCTAGTAGCTCATGGACTAGGAAGTGGTTTTGAAGCTTTTGGCATAAAAACTTCATATCTCTATATTTCCTTTTTCCATTATTATTTCTATAGGTTGTAGGTAACATAACAAGACTCAATGGGAAGGTTCCACCATGTTTTGAATTATTTTGAATTAAACCCTAAACCCTTAAACCCTAAAACCCTAAAACCCTAAAACCCTAAACCCTAGAGAAAATGATAAATGTGGCTTAAATGTGGCTTAACACATACATTCAAGGGATCCCTACATTCAAATTATTCAACACAAAGGGATCCCCAATACAAAGGGAACCCCAATACAAATTGTTCATACAAATTCAAATTGTTCAACACAAAGGGATCCCCAATACAAAGGGAACCCCAATACAAATTGTTCATACAAATTCAAATTGTTCAACACAAAGGGATCCCCAATACAAAGGGAACCCCAATACAAATTGTTCATACAAATTCAAATTAGTTGTTCAGAATAAAATCTTTCTCTTGCTCCTGGTGTGACTCGCTGGGGCCACCACCTTACTCCGGGTAACCCTACCAGGGATATTACGGGTGTCTACCCTCCTTTTGCCCTCTTTCTTGTTCTTCTTCTTCTGCGAAGCTTGTGCTTTTTCTTCTGCCATCTGCTCTTCGAAGTTAGCACTAATCTGGGCCATACCACTTTCGAAGCAATCTCGATTATACTGTTCCCTCTCCTCTGGACTCATCGGTTGAAGCATCCCTACATCCATCTGTTCCCTCTGCTCTCGATCCATCGGTTCAAGCAGCTCTACATCCATTTGTTTCCTCTGCTCTCGATCCATTGGTTCAATCTCCTCATGTTCAATTGCTGCTTCAATCTCCTCATGTTCAATTGCTGCTTCAATATCCTCATGTTCAATTGCTGCTTGATACGTCCAGAACGTATCTACTTTCCCGAACACTTTTGCTATTGTTTTGCCTCTAATTTGTGTATTTTGGATGCAACTAACATGGACTAACGCTGTTTTCAGCAGAACTGCTCTGGTGTCTCGTTTTTGTGCAGAAATCCAACTTTCAGGAAAATCCTCGGAATTTATGCGAAAGGTCCTATTTTCCCAGAATACTGACGGAGCCAGAAGGGCAAGCCAGGTGGGGGCCCGAGGGCCCCACACACTAGGCCGGCGCGGCCCTAGTGTGTGGCGGCCTCGGCTGGCCCCCGACGCCCTCCTTCGGACTACTTATTGCCTTCGACCTAAAAACGCACGGGGGTTAGTCGAAATCACCAGAAGACATCCAGTACGCCGCCACCGTCGCGAAACTCCGTCTCGGGACCAGAAACTCCGTTCTGGCACTTCGCCGGGACGGGGAATTGGAGGAGATCATCGCCATCATCACCACCGACGCCTCTCCATCGACTAGCCATGTTTCCCCCATCCATGTGTGAGTAATTCCCCCGCTGTAGGCTGAAGGGGATGGTAGGGATTGGATGAGATTGGTCATGTAATAGCATAAGATTGTTAGGGCATAGTGCCTAGTGTCCGTAATTGGTACTTTTATGATATTGTTGCAACTTGTTATGCTTAATGCTTGTCACTAGGGCCCGAGTGCCATGATCTTAGATCTGAACATGTTATCAATTCCTTATGATATTCATTGCTTTATGATCTTACCTGCAAGTTGTATACACGTATTGCTGTCCGGAACCCGAGGCCCCAAAATGACAGAAATTGGGACAACCGAAGGGGATGACGGTGATATGAGGATCACATGTGTTCACGGAGTGTTAATGCTTTGCTCCGGTGCTCTATTAAAAGGAGTGCCTTAATTTCTAGTAGATTCCCTAGAGGCCCGGCTGCCACCGTGCTGGTAGGACAAAAGATGTTGTGCAAGTTTCTCATTGCGAGCACGTACGACTAAATATGGAACACATGCCTATTGATTGATTAGTACTTGGATACCGTTTTATTATTATCTGCAAATGCCCCGCTTTTATTGTTACATGAGTTTCTCTCATCCATGCAACGCCCGTTCATCCATCCCCTGTGCCTACGTATTTTAATCCTGCTCGTTTACTATAATCACTACTCGCTGTCTTTGTTACTCTCTGCTCGTTATTTCACTATCGCTACTTGCTATAAAACTGTTACTATCGATAAACTCTTGCGAGCAAGTCTGTTTCCAGGTGCAGCTGAATTGACAACTCCGCTGTTAAGGCTTTCAAGTATTCTTTGTCTCCCCTTGTGTCGAATCAATAAAGTTATCAAGACTATTTTCTGGCGCCGTTGCCGGGGAGCATAGCTTTATTTGGAAGTTCACTTGGATTGATATTGTTCGCTGCAAATTCTCCATCATGGGTAAACCTCGCGATCCTAAAGTCGCCATATTACCATCCACTACAAGAAAAGGTACAACTCCGAGTACCTCTGCTTGCTCTTGATTCACCATCCGTGATTGATAAACTTGTTTCACCACCACATGCTTCACATGCTGGTACTTCTGCTAGATCTGAAAATTCTTATAATATTGATGATGCTTCTGCTATGCTTGATGATAGTGGTTCATTGGGATCTTTTCTAGATGCTACAATCGCTAGGTCTAGACAAATTGAAAATGCTGAAACTCCTAATGAAAAATGCTGCTACACCTGTTAATTCACCTGAGTCTGTTGAATACTCTAGTGATAATCTTGATGAGGATTAGAGCTTGATGATGATTTTATTGATAAATGCAATGCTACTACTGATGCAAGAAAAATTAAAAAGTTGCTTGCACAACATACTGTTAGATATAAACTGTCTCCTGATCCTAAATTTGCCACATCTCCTATAAACATTAAGGATAAGGATTATGATTTTTCTCTTGATTTGTCTCATATATCTATTGTTGAGAAAACACCTTTTTGTGGTACTGAAAAAGAAAGTGCTGTAGAACACATGATTGAGCTATCTACTCTGAGTAGCTTGTTTTCTGATGATGTTAAGAAGCGTACTTATTTTGTTACTAAAATTTTCATTTTCTCATTAAAGGATGATGCTAAAACTTGGTATAATAGTTTGCCACTTGATTCTATTAATAGTCCAAAAGAATTGCTTGATGTTTTCTTCCGGAAATACTTTCCTGCTAGTGCTCAACATATTGCTTTGCGAGAGAATTTATAATTTTGATCGAGAAGATGGAGAGAAATTGCTCGAGGCTTGGGCTAGATTTTGCTCTCTTATTAGAGCTCGGCCTGACCATGATTTGGAAAAGCATGATTTACTTGATATATTTTATAGTGGACTAACCATTGAGTCTAGGGCATACCTGGATAGTTGTGCTGGTTGTGTTTTCGGGAAAAGAACTCCAGACGACGCTGAAGAATTATTGGCTAGAATAGGCCGGAATCATGATGATTGGTCTACACCTGAACCAACCCCGACACCAATATTTAAGAAGAGGGGTATGATTAAATTAAATGATGAAGATATGAGGGAAGCCAAGAAATCTCTTAAAGAGAAGGGTATTAGATCTGAAGACGTGAAGAATTTACCTCCCATAGAAGATTCATGTAAGATCACTCCCCCTTCATCCATGATTGAGGTACACTCTCTTGAACACTTTACTAGAGAAGATATTCCATATTCAAAACCTCCCGCTCAATGCTTAGATGAGTTTGATAATTATATTGTTAAGCAAAATAATTTCAATATGAGAGTAGAGAATCATTTAATGGAAAATTCTCGAGCTATTGGTGAATTGCATGGTATTGTGGAGAGAACCTCCAATGATGTTAAGATGCTTGTTAAACATTTTCAAATGGTTCAAACTCAAATTGATCAACTCACTAAAGTGCAAAATGACTTGTTAAAAGATAATTCTAAAGAAAAACATGCTTATGAAGTAACAACTAGAGGCGGTGTTTCTACCCAGGATCCTCTATATCCCGAAGGGCATCCCAAAAGAATTGAACAAGATTCTCAACGAAGCTGAAACTAGTGCTCCATCTAAGAAAAAGAAAAAGAAACATAAAACTGTTGTAGAATCCTCTCGAGCCCGTTAATGATCCTAATATTATTTCTATTTCGATGCTTGAAACTGAAAGTGGTAATGAACATGATAAAGATAATGATAAGAATGATGCTTCTGATAAAGAAGAGGTTGAAGAAGAAACTGAAAAGCATGCTAAAAATAAGAAGTATACTAAAGAAGATTTTATTGCTAAGAAACATGGTAGTGAAAGGGAACCTTGGGTTCAAAAGCAAATGCCTTTTTCTGCTAAGAAACTAAAATCAAAGGAAGAAGAACACTATAATAAATTTTGCGATTGGATGAAACCTTTATTCCTGCAAATACCTTTGACTGATGCTATTAAATTGCCTCCTTATTCAAAGTATATGAAAGATATTGTCACTAACAAAAAGAAAATTCCTAATGAGGAGATTTCCACTATGCTTGCTAATTACTCTTTCAATGGTAAGGTTCCAAAGAATCTTGGTGACCCAGGTATACCGACTATTCCTTGTTCTATTAAAAATAATTATGTTAGAACTGCTCTATGTGATTTGGGAGCGGGTGTTAGTGTTATGCCTTTCTCTATTTATAAGAGATTTTATTTAGATAAGTTGATACCGACTGATATATCTTTGCAAATGGCTGATAAATCTACTGCTATTCCTGTTGGTATATGTGAGGATGTTCCTGTTCAAGTTACTAATAACTGCTTGATATTAACTGATTTTGTTGTGTTGGAATGCCTGAAGATGATAATATGTCTATTATTCTTGGGAGACCTTTTCTTAACACCGCAGGGGCTGTTATTGATTGCAATAAAGGAAAAGTTACTTTCAATGTCGATGACAAGGAGCATACCGTTTATTTTCCCAAGAGGATTGAGAAAGCATGTGGAGTTAATACAATTTCTAATGTGAGAACTATCAAAGTGGGAACTATTGATTGTCCAATATATGAGCCTAAAAAAGAATATCAAACTCTTGTGATTGGATCCATATCAATACAATTCAAGGTAACATGATTGATTTGAGGTTTAATTCTTCTTATGCTATGTAAAATTTATTTGGTGGCAAGACTTGATCAACCTTCTTAACAAATTCATTTTATATGCATAGAGGAGCTAAACAACATCTCTTTCTTCCTCCACTTGTTTTACTTGCTGTAGCACTTTTGTTTTGCAAAGTTCTTTAGTTAATTAGAGATTTCAAAATCTTTTTCTGCCAGTAATAATAATTTTGACACCCGGAAATGTGCATTTTTCAAAGTTTTCAAAAATTCGCAAAAATTATACCGTTGGTCCTATTTTTCGAAGAAGCACCTGGGAGCACCTGGGATGACCGATGGGGCACCCCGGGTGGCACCCCACGGGGCCGGCGCGGCCAGCAAGGGGGGCGCGCCACCCTGGCGTGTGGGCCCCTCCTTGCCCCACTTCATCATCTCTTCCTCCCACTCTCTTCTCTCTCCCGAAAAAACTCGCACCAGGTTCCTCTCACTCGCGTTTTTGCTCAAGAGCTCCAGATTTCTCGATCTCTTTGCTCAGCCCAGATTTCTGTCTGAAATTTGGCACATTTTCTCTCCGGTATGTGACTCCTCCGATTATCCAAGTAGAATTTTGTTTGGTGGAGTATATCTTGAATATTTTGCTGCTGTAGGTAACATGATTAGTGAGCTTGCATGCTTGTTCTAAGTGGTAGAAACTAGTTTTGATGCATGATTAGTACTCTAGCAAGTTCCTATGGTAGTTTCCCTCAATTATATGTCACCAAATCAAATTTTATATTGTTTGTTGAAAAATTTCAGAAAAGGGAGATGGACAACTTTAACTTTGGAGAAGTGTTCCAAGGGGAGGCAACAAGCTCGAGGAGGCCTTCTAGGACTGCCACCAGATTCAGGCAATCCTATAATGAGGACCTCATCGCGCCGAGCTTTGAACCCGAGGAGGACCATGGAGTTCCTAACGCTTCATCCTTCCCATGTTATGACTTTTTGAGTAATGCAGGGTTGTTGGATGATTTCTTGACCCTCGTCGGTAAGGAAGGCCTAACCACCTACGTGGGAGATGAGAGTGAGCAATACTACATGCTCACTAAAATCTTTGTGGAGAGCTTCAAGTTCAACAACAAGCACTATCATCCAACAGTTGCATTCAAGATCTATGGTAAACCTATTACTATGAAGTTGGGAGATTTTTGTGCTGCATTGGGTATTGCCCTCGTAGGTACAGGCAAGGAAGATTGAGGACAACCCCAAGGAATTGCTGGAGCTCTATCGAGGTATCACCAATGATGATTGTCGCACCATTCAGCGTGGCAAGATAAGAAACATTCAACTCCCCGCCATTAAGTATTTTGCTTATTACATTGCCACTAGCATTCTTGGTAGGGAGAACACTAGTAATATATCTAGCTATCATCTTGCTTTCTTAATTGTTGCACTCACTGGGGACACGCCTTATCATCTTGGTGCTCTTGTTGCCCGCCGCTTGTCTAACAAGGGGCCTATATTTGGAGGAACTATTGTCTCACGCATTTTAGCATATCTAGAACTTCCTCTTGACCCTACTGATATGAAACTAACCCCTGTAAGGCTTGATATTGCTGCTATGAAGAGTCATCAATTTGTTACAACTGACTCTAGTTTAGATAATATTGTCTATAGAGTGTTGTTTGCTGACGGGGAAGAGAGGGAAGTCCCTTTGCCCCAACCAGATTTGTTCAGTATTGACAGGAAACCATGGTCGCGCTCTAAGGAGGAGGTGGATGAGCAGCTAAAGATACACAACTTCCACCAGCAGCATGACTCCGAGGACGCCGAGCCCTCCTACGACTACACCGTCACGTATCCGGGAGCTTCTTCCAGCACATACCCGGAATATGATCCATCTTCGTCGTACTACGGAGGTGCTACTTCATGGGCACCATGGGATTAATCTCCACTTAGGCCAAAAGCCTAAGCTTGGGGGGAGGTATACCGGCATCAATCATTCTTTGCATATTATGGTTGCTGGATACTTGTATATACTTGTTTAGTTTCTTTGAGTGGTTTTCTAATGAGAGGAAGATGATATTTGGGGAAGTGCTGCCTGAAAACAGATTCTGGACTGTTACTAAAAAAATTCGTGTGCACAGACAGAACGTTATTTTGAGCTGCTAATTTTTGTGCATGTTCCCCAGGTTGTTATCTAACTTTCATTAGTTGAACACTTTTCGAGCTGAGCAGCGTAAGATTTTCTTAAAAATCGATTACTCGTATCGTTGTCAAGTTTTGGCAGATTTCGCCATCTTGCTTTTCTGTGTTTCTTTTAGTTTTCATTTTCTTGTTCTTGCTTTGTTTCTTTCCTAAAACACAAAAAGACCAAAAATATTTCTCTTGTTTCTCTTCACCATTTGTTTACTTTAGTTTCTTGCTTTTATTTTGCTTTGTGTGCTATCGTTGGTTTGCTATAAGAAAACCCAAAAAGATTTTGCTTTGTTTGCTTGTTTCCTTTTGTTCTTGTCTCCAATTCGAAAACACCAAAAATATTTGCTGTTCTTCTTTGGTTTTGTAAAGTTCATTATGAGTTCAATGGTCTTCGGTGGCTGGAGCGTGGTTTTCATTCCTATTATTCAAGCGTGACAGAAATTTGGACAACCGAAGGGGATGGCGGTGATATGAGGATCACATGTGTTCACGGAGTGTTAATGCTTTGCTCCGGTGCTCTATTAAAAGGAGTGCCTTAATTTCTAGTAGATTCCCTAGAGGCCTGGCTGCCACCGGCTGGTAGGACAAAAGATGTTGTGCAAGTTTCTCATTGCGAGCACGTACGACTAAATATGGAACACATGCCTATTGATTGATTAGTACTTGGATACCGTTTTATTATTATCTCGCAAATGCCCTCGCTTTTATTGTTACATGAGTTTCTCTCATCCATGCAACGCCCGTTCATCCATCCCCGTGCCTACGTATTTTAATCCTCGCTGTTTACTATAATCACTACCGCTGTCTTTGTTACTCTGCTCGCTCGTTATTTCACTACCGCTATCGCTATAAAACTCGTTACTATCGATAAACTCTTGCGAGCAAGTCCGTTTCCAGGTGCAGCTGAATTGACAACTCCGCTGTTAAGGCTTTCAAGTATTCTTTGTCTCCCCTTGTGTCGAATCAATAAATTTGGGTTTTACTTCCCTCGAAGACTGTTGCGATCCCCTATACTTGTGGGTTATCACTGCTTCAATCTCCTCAAGTTGAATTGCTGCTTCATTCTCCTCTGCATTTGCTGCTCCCGCCTGATCTTCCATTCCAAAAGCTGGGTCAACTCCATTTTTACAAAGCCTAGCAATGTGTCCAGGGATTCCACAACGTTTGCACTTACGTTTTCGAATCGGTAGACCACTCTCTGCACTAGCTCTGATCCTATTCTTTCTCGGCCTACCTGCCGGTCTAGTCAAAACTGGAGAGTACAGTTTGAAGCCTGGATCGACTTTCATCCATTGGTCTTTTCCTAACAAGGTAGGAACATTCATAACATATGCAGCCCTAAATTTGGCAACAGAGAAATACACTGACACATACTGATCAAGTTCACCTTCTTCACCCCCTATAACACTCATGAAAAACAATGCGTGTATGCAGGGTATCCCACGGATCTGCCATCCCCTACAATGGCATGTCCTATCAACCAAACTCACTGGATACCTCCACTGCATGTTTTTACTATCAGTGTAGGTTACCTCAGCCTCCATTCCTTTTCTGACGCATTGCATCTTCAATTGTTTTGCCCTATCATGCAAAGACTTAATCAAAGATGGGAGCATGAGATGGCCAGCATATTTTGTGGATGCAATTCTTTGATGCAGATCGATCTTTATCATGATCATATGCCTAATCTTATCAAATATTTGCCACATCATAAGCCCTTACAATGACTTGACCTTTGAATTGAAACTCTCCGCAAGGATACTTGTTACATAGTCTATCTTGCAAATTTCATTGAATTGGCTTCTTGACCACACCCTACCATGATGTTCATCCAAGTACTCCTTCACCCCAGGTTTTTGTTTATACAACACATACAAATGAAACAGATGCTTCCTAGAGCTGCATGTGTATGAAGCTGGACATAGGTTGTCAGTAAAAACTTTACCCTTGAATTTCTTTGTAAAATTCTGTACCAAGTGTCGCATACATTTCCTATGCTCCACTCCAGGGAATACTGCTTCTACCGCACTCTCCAAACCTTTGCAAGCGTCTGTGTGGATAACAAGTCATGGTGGATGACCTATAAGGTCGCGCAAATTCTGCACAAACCAAGTCCAACTTTCCTCTGACTCAACCTCCAGAACTCCATAAGCAACATGGAACATCCAACTATGTCCATCAACTGCAGTAGCAGCAACTAGCTGTCCTTTAAACCTGCCATGAAGAGCTATTGCATCCACGACCAAATAAGGCCTGCAACCGTCCAAAAAGCCATTCCAGCAAGCATTGAAACAAACAAAATCCCTTCTAAAACATTCCTTGTGCATTACCTTCCCGCTTTTCAATTTGTAGGGAACTGTATGCTTGTCTATCGCTACAACACTGCATGGACTAGCCATCTCCACTTCAGCTTTGAAAGTGTAAAGCAACTGAAAGCTTTCATTCCATGGACCATTGATCTTGTAAAGAGCCATTTCCTTTGCATAGAACATCCTCATGTAAGGTACTTTTATTTTAAACTTCTCAACCATCTTTTTCTGGAGTGCTGTTGGACCAAGTGAAGGAGTTTCTCTCAGCCAATCTAGGATTATATCTGCCAACCACCTAGTCTTCGCTAGCTTTGTTTTCAGCTCTGGCTCTCCCCCTCGAGGTAGACAAGCATGGACGTGCTCATTATTCTTTATCTGAAATATAATGATAAGGGATGTCAGTAACACTTAACAAATTTTACACCGTGATCTAAAATACACAACTGGTTGGCGTAGTACCTGAACCAAGCTGCTTCTACGCATTGTGGATGCATACAGCCTCCACCTACACCTCTTATATGGGCATTTAACTGTGAACCTACCTGGCTCACTTTTAATAACCTCATAATTATTTTTAGAGAGAATGCAATATGTAGTAATTGCATTACGGCAGTCCATCATCGTTTGAAACACGGTGCCTTCTGCAAGCTGAGGATCCTCCCTGTTCCACTCAATTGTTGGCAAGTCATCACCTTCGTAATCGGCTAAAACGAGGCTGTCATTGTTCTCATTCTTCTCTTCATCATTAGTGTCATCAAATCTGTCACCAAAAGCAATATCTTCCATGTATTGATCCTCCATTGCCTGCTTACTGCATCGATCTACCAATTCAGGAAACATCAACTCATCATCATCATCTTGAGGAGACTGATCCTCAATGTCTGCATCGTCCTCCACATCGACCGTACGAACGATCTGGCTACCGCTAGCACTGGGGACAGATGGTGCTGCTGTGGACCTACAACGAGCGCCGCGGCGCACACTATTAGCAGAGACAGCAGCAGTAGAGAGACATGATGCCCGACCACCTGATGATGCCCCAGCACCAGAGAGAGATGATGCCCGACCCCTGTCCACATGGATACCAATTTTACCGAACCAGCAAGAAGCATTCAAAGCAAAAAGAATTCCAAGATCATCACCGGAAATTAGTGGAACAAATCTTCCCTCCGTGCTGTTTAATTATTCGAAATGAACTGCATCGCCAGAGCTCCAGGTGTACTTAGCGTAGATGTTAGCTTTCAAATCCCTCAACGAGATGGTGGTTGCAACCACCCCAGTGAAGTAAAACCCATTCTTACAGCGTTTAGAATCACGCGTAAAGCTAGAATCCAGCCTAACCACCAGCCGAAAAGCCAGCGCTGGATCAATCCTATTTGAAAAGCAACGCAGTTAGTTGAGCAACAACGATTGGCGCTTAAAAACTGCCTATTGTTAATTCACATAGGCAGACGATGCTTACCCAGATGGAATCTATGCGTTAGATCCCTCCGATTCCCAATCTTCTCCGCGGTTGAGGGGAAGAATCGACACACCAGATGGCTGTACAAACTCTACCACGATAGGGGTAGATCTAGATCTAGTGGAGGCGGAGCCCTCTCCGCCTCCCGGGGGTGGTGGTGGGGGCGGCTCGGCGGCGGACGACGCCATAAGGTAGGAGGGCAGGACGGCGTGGCGGCGGAGGGGCGGTGTGTGAGCTCCTCCAGTCTCGGGCGGAGGGGAAAGCTTTGGGTGAGCTCCTCCGGTCAACAGTCAACACAGTTCGAAAGAAACGGTCAATTCAAAACCAACGCGGCTCCCTAGCCGTCACCGGTAATGGTCAAGGCCTCTGACCAGACGGCAACCCTCCCGTCCGAGCGTCTACGAGGGGTTTCAAACTAGAGGGAGGGGAAAACTGAGGAAAAGTTAAGCGACTGAGAAAAAATGAGTACAACTAACGAACCAGGGGCACGAAAATAGAAATCCGTAGATTGATCTAGAGAGAAAACACCATAGCCATCACGACGTCCTTGTAATCATCATCAATTAAGAACAAACAAGCAGGAAGTAGGGTTTTTACCCTCCCGAGGCATGAACCTAGGTAAATCGTGCCTCCTCTTTGGTTGTTAGCCGGCGAATTCGCCATCACACCTTCTTTCCTAAAACCGAAGTATCAACCATGTGCATTACCATGGAGACACCACATCACCAGTTTTATGCTATTATTTTGGCTTGAATTCCTTAGTTTTGTACCGGTAAACTGGGTTCTGGTTGCTATTTCCCCCCTTGGTTGGCGGAGATGGAAAATGGTGGAAGAAGATGAACTTGTGGAGGATGCGACTCTTCCATTGGTCGATGGGTTGGAAACTGCCAAGGTTGCCACGCGCGCTAGGGTTGCGAGGAGCGGCTTGATCGTGCGGTTGCTTCTTTAGGAAAAGAACCGGATTTCGCACTTGCCCAAATATATCATGTCTAAGCTGGCCACTTTGAATCCCAAATAGTGGCTAACCACTACGTACTCAAGTCCTTAAAAAAACCGTGGCCCATTCCCCGTCAGATGGGTCTTGGGCAGATGGGCGTCGAGACGTTTGGGTTGTGGGTGTGGCAGAGAAGAACGCACCAACTTGTAGTTGGATTTTTAAGAGAGCAATGGCATCCCAAACCAACCAAGGATCAAATCTCAGGTCTAGCACTTTGGAATCTCGTAAAAGACGGATTATTTTTTCAGTGGGAAACCGGTCGGATCAAGTTTCTTAAAAATCCTCGTAAAAACATGGTACATGTGTATGCTTATTTTATGATCTTCTATCGTGTGTTTTTCGGGAAAAAAAGAGAAGAAACCCAAATTGGGGGCGGCAGACACGATCAGTCAGCGTTGCAGTTGTGCACACCAGTATGACCCGCTCAGATGGGTCATGGCCTCATGGGCAGATGGGCGATGAGACGGGTTTGGGTTGTGGGTGTGGCAGAGAAGAATGCATCTGTTAATAGTTCAGTGATATTTTAAACCGTACAATGATCAAACCTCAGGTTTACCATTTTGATTTCTCGTAAAAGATGGATTATTGTTCAGTGGAAAACTAGTCGGATCAAGTTTCCGAGTCCCTCGAAAGTTCTTATAGAAACATGGTATATGTACCCATGCATGTAAGGGTGAGTGTACTGTGTGCTGCTTATTTATGGGGGCGCGCTACGCGTCGGTCACCCGATCCGCGGGGCAAAAATCGGTTGCATGCTCGTTGTTGGATCAACATCGTACGGTCAAAACCAGTTACGTCGCTCCCTGCTGATACTGCGTTGAGTCAGGCCTGATCACGTCGCTTTCCGCTGCTGTCTTCGCATGTGGGAGTTACTATCGTCAGCTGCTTTGGTCAAGTTGGTGGAGCCCCACCATGTGCATCGAAGGTGAAGCTATTTGCACTACTGCACTAGACGTTGCTCTTACTTTTCTCCTGAACTTGCTCTATGTATAGTTTTTTATGCATCAGTCTTGTCACGTTGAGCGGTGTTCTCGTTCACATATTAGCTTACTGCTCTTACCGTGCGCATATTAATTTGCAACAAAAATCATCAACAATTTTAGTAAAAAATCATAAATGATTACAACAAAAAAATAATATGTTAATAATAATAAATATTAAACAATAACTTTCTCTGCATGTTTATTTACAACAAAAACCACCAAATACTAGTACAACAATCACAAGCTTTTGCACCAAATATTTTGAAAACAACAATTTTAAAAAGATAAAATATTGTAACATTTCAAAAATACTAAACAACAAATTGCAATGATTTTTCAGGAAGATGTTACAGTTGCGCATAACAGCTTCGTAATTTTTCAAAGAAAACAAATACAACAAATACATCACGTGTTTATTTTCTGTGTCAAAAACATCTTTACAATAAATCACAAATATATTTACAACAATAACTTAACACTAAAACTTACATTTTTTTATTTGGGTGTTCATAAAAGTTTCCATGCCAAAAATATATTTACAACAAATTGGAAATATATTTACAACATTAATTAACAACAAAAAGAACAACTAATTTTGGTGTTTACTACAATAGCCAGCACCAATTTGAACCAAAAAACAACATTTCCCATTTTAAAAATATATTTACAACAAATCGGCTATATACATACAACATTAATTAACAACAAAAACAACAACTTATTTTGGTGTTTTACAACAATAGCCAATAATACATTTAACAAAAAACAACTGTTTCCATGCCAAAAATATATTTACAACAATAATTAACAATAAAAAAATTTAAACAAAATATTTAACTATTTTTACAAAATATTTAACTATTTTTACAAAAGTCACAAGCAATTACAACAAAATATTTAACTATTTTTACAAAAGTCACAAGCAATTACAACAAAATTAAATCACTTGGTTATTTGCAAAAACATATCCATCAAGAATGATGACTGATTACAACAATAATCAACAACAAATCCAACAAAAATATTATCTGTTTACTATAATAATTAGCAAAAATCCAGCTAATTTCACAAAATCTAGCATTAGCTCCAACAAACACCACGACGAGTGGGTCTGAGCAAACCGGCCACTTTCCAGGTGCATCGTGCACATGCGAGCAAGCATTTTTCTTTTGTGTATGCATGCAGCAAAGTTACTAGCTACCATGAGCTACGTGCAACAAAGCTAGCTAGTAGTCTACCACTAGCTGCAGATGCGATGTGCATGCATCAGTGGAGCAGGATGAAGATGCTGATAGTACGACGCAACGCCGCATCATACGCATCAGTGCATGCATGTGTTAAACTGGCCTATGTGCCCGGCTGGAGTATTCTGCTCAGCACGTGGGTGGCCCCGTGCGGGAGGACGCCAGCCTGGCCCACGACCGATCTTTTTGCCACGGTCGGCCGACCGAAACCAAGCGTTTTCCTTATTTATGTGTCTATCTATCGTGTGTTTCGGAGAAAAATCAGAAAAGAGAAGAAGGCCAAATTGGGGGCGGCAGACTCGATCAGTCAGCGTTGCAGTTGTGCACGGCAGTATGATCCCCTGATCGCCCAGATTGAGCCGCTGCCCTCCGCTCGAACGGCCGAACCAGCCGCGGCCGCATCAACTGAACCCCCGAGACGGGGGGCGACGTGGCAAAGCCGCGAACGGCACCACAACCACACCACCCACCTACCCTACGCCGCCCGCGGCCATGCGCCGCCTCCTTCCCACCTGGCGGCACCAACAACCTCCTTGTCCTAGTCCTAGGACGCACCCCGCGGGCGGGCGCCGTTCTACATCTACTTCCACCCACCTACCTGGCACTGCCCGTAAATGCGCGCGCGGCCGTGGGGACGCGGGGCGGTGGCGCGCTTGATGACGCCATTCAATTGCCACACTGCCCACGCCTCCTCCCCGCACCTGCTCCTCCTCCGCTCCTCCTCCTCTTATAGCCTCCGACTCCTCCCCTCTCGCCTCCGACGCCAATTCGCCTCGGACTCCACGCCAGCCTCAGCCCCAGGTCAGCTCCTCCTCCTCCTTCTCCCCACCCGCGTTTTCCTTAGCTTCCGCGCAGGTGTTCGTCGTTTTGCCGAGGCCGCGTCACCCACCCGTTTCCGGTTGATCTCGGTTAGGCTTCGGTGGTTCTGGCCGACCGCGTTACTCTGCCCTGCTCTGGTTCGGCGCAATGGTGTTTGCTGTTTTGCTTCAACGAGTGTTGTTCTGTTCCGCGTAGAAAGGAGTAGCAGTAGCTACAGACAGATTCACGGGGTGTCACTTCACACTTCACACTTTTTTCGGTCGCACAGGCGAGGGGTTTAGTCGTGTACAGGGCGTCGATTTTGAGTAGTAGGAAGTACCTTATGTGGCCCCGATCACCCACAGGAGCTCTTGCAGTTGTAGTACGGAGTAGTGGTCCTAAATCCTAATGGTACCTTTTGGGACTCGCTCATGATGCCACATTCTCAAAATCAATCGTTAAACTACCGCCCCTCAAAGACCCTACTCCCAGCCTCCCATGACAACACTGACAAGAGCTAAGAGTCTCAGTTCCTGTTTCGATCAATCAACGAGGGGCTAAGCAGGAACAACACGGGCAAAACTTCATTGGAACTGTACCAGGACTTACGGATGATAAATGGGCTTCAGTCAGTAGCGCAGCAGTTCGTAGTCGCTCTTTTGCCCTCATCAAGTTGATTTCTGAAATTGTGACCTGTAACCCAGTTATGAAAAACAAAAAAAAGCCGAGCGGTCTAACACAGGTTAATTTTTTCCGTGTGATTGATTTCTTGGACCAACTACTGCGTATTGCCTTTTACGGAATGCAAAGGCAGTTGATCTTATCATTCATCTTAGTACCCGATTATAGTTCGATGAGTACGGTTATGTCTTCTGTATATAAAAGTACATGTCATCTGTATCTTTTCTGATCCTTGTGCTTTCTTGCTTGTGGCTCAGTTGGCAGCACCGCACAGAGTTCTCATACGTTCATGGATGTTGTTCGGGAAGTCTTTAAGCATAGCTCCGCACATGGTGCCCGTGCGGCCATCAGAGCTGACCACAAGAGTTATGGATTTGTCCAGCTTATTTCATCTGCGCTGGATGTCCACAATATCCTCTGCACGAAAAATGTACCACCGCTCCTTTCTCATATGTTCATTTGGTGTGCTTACTCACTTGAGATTCTCTGCATGACATTATATCTTGACTTTCTCTTTCTTATTTTGTCGATATGCAAAGTATAGAAATATTATTTCATAAGGTTCGGACCGACGTATTTGAGCTAATTTGATAGAAATATTAATATTTCATAAGGTTCGGGCTACCCAGAGGCTAAGTTTGAGCTTATGATTTAGCTGAACCTGTCAAGGTATGCTGTGGGTGTGAGACTGGGATGGCACCCCTTCACGGAAGTGTCTGCAACGCTTCCATTAGTTCGTCTTGTCTTGTCCTTGCATGTTTATTTGAAGACATCACAAGAATTGCACACATTCTCAATAGGATTCTCCCCTATCATTCCATATAAAAGGCGACGACGAAACTGGAGTTATCCCAGTCTTTTACTAGCTCTAGCCAAACTCCAATTACATTAATAAAGGATATGTGCAGTCCATTAAACTTTCTCATGCTTCCAGTTTACTCTTTGAGAATATGTTAGTTCACCAGATTCTCCATTTTACACTTTAGTTTTCCTCCACATTCAATTTTATTATGACCAGATAGTTTGCTTGGTAACTCAACTGAGCTGGTAAACGTGAACTTAATATTATTCTCTCAATCTGTTTAATGCCTGTTGATGATGCCTCACCGTTACACTGTTATTTTACAGGATGGTGATTCTTCTTCTATCAAGGGAATAGATGGAACAGGATTTCTTCGTGGTGCTCGTATTGGCATCGTGGCAAAACCCTCTGCTGAATTTGTTGCTGGGATATTTGGAACATGGCTTTCTGGTGGAGTTGCAGTACCCCTTGCGCTTAGCTATCCAGAAGTTGAACTTCTGCATGTCATGAATGACTCGGTTTGTTCCAAACTTATTACTCTAGGGCAGCCACTCTGTGGCTCATTTAAGAAACACCCTTGCTACATGATCCTCTGCAACTTTTATATAATCACCCCCCTGCTTACAACACCCAAGGTGAAAAGGAATACATAATAACAATAGGCAAGTAGAAATAGGCATCTTTCATTCATAAGCTGATACATCACAGTCATCTGTTTACAGTTTAACCATGTATTGTGTCTTTGCTTCTAACTGCCATAACTTATAGGACATTTCTATGGTTTTAAGCACCAAGGAGCATCATGAAATTATGGAAAGCATCTCTACCAAATGTTCCACTGGCTATTCTCTTCTTCCATCTGTGGAAAGTATACCTCCAAAAATAGAGTCCCAAGAGCCTTTAAGTAGTGAACTGACTTCATCAGTTTCTAGCTTACTGGCTGAGATTGACAATTTAAAGAAAATCAAAGGTGAATAATTCTACTTACATTACTGCAAATTTATATCTGTTTTATGCTGCTGCTTTTACGCTTCATGTTTCACTATTTGTTTATCTTCAAAAATCAATGCTATTTCCAAATATTTTGTGGCTAGCTCTTATACACCTAATTATACTGGAGTTTGATTACACAGGAGATGATCCTGCTCTTATCCTTTACACAAGTGGTACAACTGGTAAACCAAAAGGAGTAGTCCACACTCATAAGGGGATACTTTCTCAGGTGCGTTTCATTATCTTTAAGTAGATCTATACCTGCAGCTTTAGAAACATCAAATTCAAGTTAACACTTTTGGTTACTTTACTGTGGCTATGTGCCCATACCCATACTTTTCACTCCTTTCCATGATTATTTTCTCTATTTGAATTGATCTGTAAGCATGTACAGTTGGTTTCTATTCTTTTCAGTTGCTAAATGACTATATTTTGCTCATTAATATATGTACCATTTTGTTTACTGGTTTGGCAGGTTCAAATTCTGACAGAGGCATGGGGATATCAAAGTGAAGATCAATTTCTGCACTGTCTTCCACTGCACCATATCCACAACAAACCGCCAATGTTAAATTCTTTTTAACGATCTAGCACCATACTCTGTAGTTACATTATACACTGCATTCTTTTCAAGGAAAATCATGTTTTTAGTTAAATTATTTAGCTATGAGGACATGCGTTTGGGTGATATCTTCTTCTTTTTTTCCTTTAGAAAAATGCCTGTTAGCATGATAAACTAATGCCTGTTATCTTCAGTTAATCTTCCCATATTGCACTAAGATAGTAATTAGGACTTGATCTAGCTTGTATTTTTAACTTCAGTTATCATAGCTTTCGCACTTTAGTTTCTTATAATTGCGTTTGGAGGATTCATGCTGTTTTGACAATTTTGTTGAAGTCCTTAATGTTCTCGGTTACATGTGCATGGCCTTTTCAATGCTCTATTTGCACCCCTCTATTCAGGATCAGTGGTAAGTAACCTCATTAACTTGGTAGTATTGTACAAAATGCTTTATCTAGGAATTAAATAATGGCTCATTTGATCAATAGAATTATGGTTTAGTTTAAGTGAACGTCCTCCACTCTTAAATTGATTTTCTGGTCAGTTAATTCATCATTTGATTTAGGAGACACATCTGTGTATATGTTTTTGGTAGCACATCTGTGCATCTGTTTTCATGGTTACTTGGTAATACATTTTCTCTGGGATTGCAGGTTGAGTTTATGCCAAAATTTAGCGTGAGAGGAGTATGGCAGAGATGGCGTGAGTCATATCCTAGTGGTGTCAGTAAAAGCAATGATGCTATTACTGTATTTACTGGAGTACGATTCTATGACATATGGTGTTTTAGAAAATATATGTTTCAACTTTCAAGCTACGTTTCTTGTCAAATTAGTCGAGGTGTTAGTTGATTCGATACTTCTGGACTGTCAGGTTCCAACAGTGTACACACGTCTGCTGCAAGGGTACGATACTATGAATCCTGATGAACAGTCTGCTTGTTCATACGCTGCAAAGCAGCTGAGGCTAATGGTATGTTCCATGTATACCTTGTAACTACTTGCATTTATTCTTCTATCTTTGTTTTAGCATGGAAAATTGAATGTTAAATACTCCTTCCAATGTAAATTATTGACCTACGCAAGTCTTACCACGTCTCCTGCTCTTTCTTTCTGAAATCCTAACTCATAGCTAGCTCAATTTTTCATAGTACCATGTTACTACTTGGATATATGCCAAGGGGTTGAAAAACAAATGGCCTGCATGCGCTGGAGCTCAATATGACCTACGCAAGTCTTCCTTCTGCTCCTAACTCATAGCTAGCTCAATTTTTCATAGTACCATGTTACTACTTGGATATATGCCAAGGGGTTGAAAAACAAATGACGCTTCTTGCATCCGCACCTTTGTGAGCTCATATATGCACATGTTTCTGATTTGCCTGCTTTATTTGATCTTGCTGGGAATTGAAACCAAATTGACTTGTTGGTTTGTAACTTTGTATTGACTTTTCTAGCTTGAGCTCGACTATAGGATTTCATGGGATTCTTATAGGTTTCATATCCTCGAGAACTCTTCTTATAAAGGCTCTTTGGATCATGAAAATGATGCCATCAAATTCCTATGGATTACATTTCATACCTCTAATCCCATAGGAATTTGAACATCCACTGTGACTAATTTTTCCTTTTAATCCGTGTAGGATTGAGGCACTATTCCTTAGGAAAAATTCTGTTTTCCATGCAAAGACTTCTCCTGTCTTCTGCAATCCTCTGTTTTGCACTTGGATTCTTGTCCATGTTTCCTTTTTCTCTGCTTTTCATTTCTACTAGGATCCAAAGCGGCTTTAATATTTCCCTGCAGGCTTTGTTGAACACTATCATAATCTGCATCGGTATTCTGAATTTTCTATATGTGAGGTACTAACATTCATCGAATCACTGTAGATGTGTGGATCATCAGCTCTTCCTTCGCCACTTATGAAACGGTGGGAGGAAGTGACAGGCCACCGTCTTTTGGAACGCTATGGCATGACTGAGGTTAAAGCATGAACAGCTCTTCCTTATGTAGTCAATACACAGTTACATTTCCACTAATAAGATATTTGTCATGGTTCCTGACACCAACAGTCTTATTTGGCTACAGTTTGTCATGGCACTGTCTAATCCATTGCATGGTCCACGGAAAGAAGGTACAGTCGGTAAACCTCTTCCACGTGTTGAGGTATGTTATGACTTCCTTGTAGTTAGGAACATAGTTAAAAAAGATTTAAGGTTTATTCCGTATTGCTTCATGCCACTTAAGGCATTTTTTTTCTCAGGCCAAGATCATCATGGATGATGGTACTGAAACTAAAGCTGGAGTTGGTGAGCTCTGTATTAGAAGTCCATCCCTTTTCAGAGAATACTGGAAAAGACCAGAGGTACGATCTCAGTCGAAAGAACTCTTCAGAAATTTGTCAGTCATTAACTTCTAACTAATGTGAAGTATTTACTTGACTTGGTTACACGTGGAAAACAAACTGGATTCTTCGATATTTTCGATGTATAGACTAGACGACTAGTTGTTTGTAGATAACTTCTGATGGTTGCATCTTTACATTACTATAGGCAGGTATATTTTATTGGATTTGGTAAAATGCACATCATTTTGTTTAAATACGATTTTGTCTATTATTATCACTTATTATGAGGTGTGTTGGCATGGTCTGTACTTCTAAGTTACACTGTAAATTAACTATAGTTTGTTAAGTACAAGGGACCCGATGAAGGATGCATGGCGAGTGCAGGTTTCTAATACAATTATTTCATTATTCAATATGGCAAATTTCTAGTGCAGGTTACAGAAGAATCATTTATTGATGGTGGTTTCTTCAAGACTGGTGATACAGTAACTATAGATGAGGACGGATACTTCAAAATTTTAGGGCGTAAGTACATCATGGTCCTGCAGTATCATGTCTTTATGCTTGCTGTTTTCATCTTGACCATGATATTATGTCGATGGTACATTCTTATTTGTACTAATTCGTGTAGGCACAAACGCTGACATCATGAAAGTTGGTGGTTACAAATTGTCAGCATTAGAAATTGAGGCAGTACTGTTAGAGGTAAATTTGTGTTCCCTGGAAACTATCTCTTCAAGTGTATATAACATTAGTAGAAAATATTGGGCAGCTTGAAAGGACATCTGATATGAACTGCCCTCTAACTTGTATCTCTTTTCACCACAAGTGCTCACATTGAGAGTAACATGCAGATGATGTTATGCTAAAAAGCGTCGCCAAAGAATTTTTGCTGCAGTTAAAGAAAGTGCTATACTAATCGTCTTGCTTTATATGTTTTGCTTTTTTGTTCAGCATGACACTATACTGGAGTGTGCTGTCCTGGGCTTGCCTGATGAAGCGTATGGGGAGGTTATATGCGCAATAATTGTGGCTAAGGAAGACGTGAAGGAAAGAGCCGAACAGGCTTCAGAGCCAGCACTAACCTTACAAGCTTTGACAAGCTGGTCAAAAGATAAGCTTGCTCCATACAAGGTTTGTTATTTCACATTACTCCCCTTTTCTGCTGCCTAGTGATTTTTGTTGAACTGTTCCCTGTTGCCGGACTCTATGAAGTTCTCAATTTTTATGCAGGGGTGTTTCCCCATCTGAATATTTACAATCACATCTACTAGTAACAATAATTATGCTAACAAACATTCAGTAGTGATAACGCTAATAGATTGTTTCCTAGTTAGTGTTAAGAAAAACCACATATGGAGTTAATTCTTTTTCTATGCATGGTAGATTCCAACAAGATTGTACTTATGGGATTCTCTTCCTCGGAATGCCATGGGCAAGGTGCGAAGAAAGATACTATTATTGTTTATTTCTCCTATTATTTGCCCTTTTTGAAAGAACATCTGTGTTGAGTTTTCTTCTGATTGCATGGTTGTTTATTTCAGGTTAACAAGAAGGAGCTGAAGAAATTATTACAGGTGTAGACACGATTAAACTACTGTACCTATTTTTTTCCATTTCACCTAGTTGTAGGAGGCAGACAATTCCAGTGGTCAGCTAATAATTTTGTTTTGTTCGGCAACAATAATTTAGAGTGGCTATATTTAATGTGTAAGTAAATTATGCACTACATATAACCTTACAAATGAGAATGTAAAATAACAGGTAGGGAGAAAAGGGCTGTATACCTTTTTCTTAAATAGAAATTCCATGTACTATGGGGTTATAGTTATCATGATAATCTGCTGAAACTTATCATTATACATGTTTCATACGTTTTTATTCTACTAGCAAAAGAGCCCGTGCGTTGCACCGGGATAAGCTAAAACACAATCGCTCCAGTGAAACAAACACTTCTCATCCGTGCCACCATGGAAGAAGTTGCTCATGTTTTCTCCTATTGATGACGAATATACAGCGACCACAACGGGAGAGTAAATTCACAAACACAATAAGACGTTAAATCATCTCCTTAAATTTTACCCTTATATGTTTTTTTAGGCCAAACTTTGCCCTCTAAATGTTTGCTCCCTAACAAAATGCTGAAACTTGCAAAAGAAAATTCAGAAACTTGCATGGCTTGGAGGATGCATGAGATATTCCCATGGCCATAACCCATGTAGAATTCATGAGTTACGCCCATCATTTTTTTTGTTGATATTTGTGTAATTTTAAATTTTGATGACATTGAAAATCTATTCCACATCTCGTAGATTTCATCGCTTTGTTCGGAAAAGATACATGCAGTGTATTCTTGAAAAAAACATGTAGTAAAATGTCCAGGTGCTATATATCCTAGTTCCAAAACATGGCGCCTTTTTTCAAAAAAAATACATGTAGTGTTTGAATAGATTTGCAGCGTTTATATTCGTTCTAGTTCAGAATTCTTGCGTTCGTGCTATGTTAAAATAGAAGAAAGAATGATGCCGTCCATATGTGAATGAAGGTATGCACTGCACAGTAGTGGGCGGTGACAATGTTGAGCGTTAAGTTGTTCGAGAAGCTCCGGTAACCACACAACATTGCAAAAAATATATTTATGTCGATGCAAATGTAGTATGCGGAAAGGAAGCTGTCTGTGATGCAATCTAATTCAAATGTGTGGCTGGCCAGAGGAAATAACTGGTAATTACGTACCAGTGGTGGCCGAGGTCGCGATACTTTTGCGACTGAAGTACAGAGCATCTGGGAAACATTGGAGCCACCCAGTGTTTTTTCCTTTGCAACAATCGCTGGTCTGCATCTTCTTTTCCACACGAGAGGCAATCAGCCAAATCCCCAAATCCCAATTGATGTTGCATCTCTCGATCGAGAAATTCCCCTGACGTGAATATCTCATCTCGTTCCCTGACGCAAATAGCCCGCCTCGTTCTCGTCCCTGTGGTCAACCGCCCAGCCTGCTGCCGCCTCCGTACGACCAACGCTGGCGACGGGAAACGGCTGCCTACATGATGCTTTTGGTACGGATACAGGACCGTTATTTATTTAACCACTTGTTGGTTCAAAAGATGTAAATTACATAATTGTGAAATATTTTTCATGACAAGATTCATTTTACCAATCATGGTAATCTTTTTTATAAATTGATAGTTAAAGAAGTCTGAATACATGTTCTTTTTTCTGGGATGTCATCTGTTTCTGAATGTTTCGAATGGAGGTGATATTTCTGAAAAAAGCTACAAACAAAAGACAACGGTGTTCACTAATGTATGGCAAAATGAGCGGCACGTATGTCTGTGTGCCCTGGGAACTTTGAAACCTTCAACCAGCAACCTGTGATTTTCGTCCCACAATCCACAAGTCACTCAGAGTTCAGAGTTCAGACTCACGTTAAAAATGACCTGTGACACGGACGGAGGCACCTGAGCTCAAACTACAAAACAAAATCTGGGCCAGCGCCCGGTCGTTCCGCCTCTCTCCTTTTCCCACTGCACGTTCTTCTCCTCGCCATACGCCTAGGCGCACCAGAGGAACTACCCAAAGTTCACGGCGCCTAGACAGGCGAGCAGCCAGTAGTAGTAGTCGTAGTGTTCGTCATTCACATCGCTGGAGAGCCAGCTCGTCCTCCCTCCACTTCTGCTCGCCTGGTCAACAGCCCCCTAGGGCCATGTAGAGCGGCGCCATGCTGAAGCTGGCCATGCCATGCTCTTGGGCAGCTTGGTGTAGAAGAATTTGAGCTCCCCGATGATGCCGAACGCCTCGGCGAGCCCAATGAGCGCGAACTGCAGCATGAGCCAGAACGCCAACATTGTGGTGGCTCTGGTAAGCGCCAGTCTACGATGCCATTGAGTTTAATCCAAAGCCGATATTCATGAATGTGTTGCACGGTCAAAGTAGCATCCATTTTTTTTTATCTTTGAGATCCATGCGTTGTTGAGTAAGGCTTGATGTACCTTCTATTTATTTCTTGTGGAGACCTCATAGATGAGCGGGGCGATGTCATTGGGCTTTTCCTCATTGAGCCAAGGGCAATCTCAAGATTTTTTTTCCATTACCAATGGTGATGATGGCGGCAGCAAAGAAGAAGTCCATGCCAACAGCATCACAAGGGGTGCCCATCCCAACCCAAAGCTTCTTTGGGCTGCACCATTCGAACCAAGGCCACCGCCCACCGCAACCGAAGAGCTCTAACAAATTTCTCAAGATGGAAAATTTCCAAGCCACCAAGTTTCTTTGGTATACACACCACCTTCCAATTTTGCTTGCACTTGCCACCGGCGACCTCTTTAGTGCTGGTCATAAGGAAAGCATATGGCCTATTGTGTTCATGGAAGCGAGGCAACCCGGCGAGACGTTAAGGGGTGTAAGGTGGAAGATAGCTTGAGAAGTTAAGACCGACTTGACAAGATCCCCACGGCCGGCCGCATTGATGTTTTCTTCCATCCCCAGTAACGAGTTTCCCAACCATCTTGTCTTCAAGGGGTTGGAAGTCCACCCTTTTAAGCTTTCAAACTGAGAATGGGAAGCCCAAATACTTCATGGGAAAGGAGGAACAGAGAACTGGCAACTCCCTCCAAGCACATCATCAAGGTCAATGTCTTGGCATCTAATTAATAGGCACCGCCATGCTCTTTTGGAAGTTTATGTCAAGCCCGGCGACCTCACGAAATAAGCTAAGGATGGAAGAAAAGGTTTCGGATTAGATAATGTGTATATAGGGCTGTTTTTTTAAACAATATGTTAGTGGTAAAAATTATGTAAAATTACATAATTATAATTTTTTTCTCAGGACAAATTACATTTTACCAATCATGAATCTTTTCACATATCGATAGTTAAATAAGTTTGAATACATGTATTTCTATAATGTCATATATTTTTGAATGTTTGGAATGGAGGTAATATCTCTGAAAAAGATGCAAACCAATAGACAATGGTGTTCACTAACGCACGTCAAAATGAGTGGCTGGGAGGGATGCCTTATGTGTCCTTGGGAACTTTGAAACCTTCAACAAGTGATTTTCGTTCCACAAGTCACTCCGAGTGCAGACTCGCGGTAAAAATGGCCTATGTAACACGGAGGGAGGCGGCTGAGCTGAACCTACAAAACTAAGCCACCGGTCGTTCTGCCTCGCCCTCCTCTTCCCACTGCACGTTCTTCTCCTCCTCGCCGTACGCCCAGGCGCACCAGAGGAAGTAGACAAAGTTGACGGCGCCCAAACAGGCGAGCAGCCAGTAGTAGTAGTCGTAGTGGCCGGCATTCAGATCGCTGGAGAGCCAGCTCGTCCTGCCCCCACGCCTGCTGGCCCCGTCGACGACCTTGACGATGAAGCTGTTGACGAGGTTGCCCACCCCCAGTGCCATGTAGAGCAGCGCCATGCTGAAGCTGGCCATGCTCTTGGGCAGCTCGGTGTAGAAGAACTCGAGCTCCCCGATGACGCCGAACGCCTCGGCGAGCCCCATGAGCGCGAACTGCGGCACGAGCCAGAACGCGGACATTGTGGTGGCTCCGGCCAGCGCCCGGCTGCGTCGCGCGCCCTCCACGGCAGCGGACACGGCCATGGCCGCGGTGGCGAGCAGCAGGCCGACGCCGATGCGCTGCTTCATGGTGAGGCCGCGCGGGTTGCCCGTGACGCGCCGCAGCGCCGGGGCGATCCACCGGTCGTAGCTGCCCGACCACAGCGACATGGTGACCATGTTGAACATGGTGAGAGAGCAGCCCGGCACGCGGAACGCGCCCATGCGCCGGTCCATCTCGTTGGCCTGCAGCACGGCGTAGTTCTGGCCTATGGCCTGCGCCAGGAACACGGTGGACGACCAGATGGGTAGGATTCGGATCGCGCACTTGAGCTGCTCCACCTGGTCCACCGTGCACAGCCTCCTGTCGCCGTTGACGTGGCACTCCGAGGCCGACTCGACATTGTTCCCAAAACTGCTGATCATGCAAGCCTTGTTCAAGAACCTGAACGGTATCGCCATATATATGTCAGGTGAACAATTGATGATGCGTTGATCGGTCATGTGTTTTAGTCTCTCCGCGCTCACCTCAGCTTGTCTGTGGGGACAGTGAGCTTGCAGTCCTTGAGGTGATGGTACACGCCGTCCTCCGTCTTGGCCGGCAACCGCACCCTGTAGTTCTTCACCGCCGCCAAGATTGCCCCACCGATCCCGGAGAACATTTGCTTGGACCCCTTCTCCTTGATGTAGAGTCGGGAGCCGAGGAGGAAGCTCGCCGCGGAGAGCGTCATGAGGGCCATGGGGACGGCGAACCCGGCCTTCCACCCGACGTTGTCCTGCACGTAGACGATCACCGTGACGGCGACGGTGAAGGCCACCCCTATGGACGCGTAGTAGGCGTTGAAGTAGGCCTGCAGGATCCTGGACCGCTGCTCCTTGGGGTGCCTGGAGAACTGGTCCGCGCCGAACGCCATGGAGCACGGCCGGATGCCGCCCGCGCCGATGGACAGGAAGGTGAAGCCGGCTATCAGCCAGGCGAGGTGCCTCGGCCCCGGGGGCGTGCACTGCGCCGGAGCGAGGCCTATGCCGCACGGTGGCGGCTGTGCGCCGGGTATCATGGCGCTAAGCCATAGGAAAACGATCCCCTGCAGTAAGTACAGATCTAACGTAAGTAGGCATTCCTGGCGAGACAAAATATATATGTGTGGCAAGGATCGGTCGAAATTTTACACACTTACGGTTAGACATGCAATGGATCCTATCGAAATGGCCACGAACCGGCCTATGTACATGTCGGCTATCAACGCGCCGGGAATGGGTGCAAAATTTGCTGCCGCCGCCCATGCGAACAGCGTCGCTCCGGCAGTGACATTGCTCAGGTGGTACTGCTTGGTGAGGTACATGATCATGTTGGTGTTGAGCCCGAATCCAGCAACTCTCTCCAACATCTCGTTTGCTACGGGAACAAAGGGAAGATAGAAAATTTTCATCAAATCTAAGGGGGTGAATACAGATGGAAATGCTACATGGCTATACATCATGTAAACTCGGGTTCTAGAATATAGCTCCAGATTGAAGATAGGCTGAAGCTAAATCTAGTACTTCTTTCTCTTGCACTAGTACAAAATCTTCGGCAAAGTGCACAGGAGCGGTCTCAGTTTTGGTTTGATTTCCAATCGGCACATGTGTCATGTCTATTATGGATGATCATTCTCAGTTCGGAATCCCCTAACGGCGGCGCACCTATGAGTCGATGCAGGGGCGGCGGAGTAGGAGGGGAAAATATTACATACCTATGATGAACGGTAGGGCTACAAATCCACCTCTCCCTTTCTCTTTGGAGGCATCGGATTCAGAGCTGTGTGCATCACCTTCTTGGGTTTCCATCGATCTTCTGCAAAGCTAAAGGTCGGCAGCAGGTAGGTAGCTGGCCGGGGTCACTAAACAGGAATAGCTGCCGTGCTCGTTCCCGTTGTTGCTTGCCAAGACAAGAGGTGATGGAAGCTATGTGATCAGGATGCCTGATGGGAAATGTAGCTATTGAGATCAGCAGACGAAAGAACATGCTCCTCCATTCTCCTTGGAAATCGGCAGAGGTGTATAGATGAAGAGGGGAAACAAGGGGCGTGCACAAGAAACTACACATTCTTCCATATAAGGTAGGAGACGGGGAACAAACTCGTGACCTTCTTGCAAAATAAAAATAATCAACATAGAAGAACAAAAACGAACAAAATAGTCCTGGTCTCAACCACCAGTCCACAGCACTGAGGAATTTCATGTTGAGATCAAGGGGACACACTCGTGAAAGCATAAGGTATTTGTCCTTTACTGAGTGGAAAAAAAGAGTTAGCTTTTTTCTATTTTAGAGCAACCACATATTTCTCATTAATATAAAATCAAGTTACATGAACAAATAAACGTGAAAACTAAAGGAAAATGATCTAATCCCCCCGGGGGATAAGACGCACCGCAACCCCCGCCTCCGTGGCCGTCGGATGAGCCCCATCGTGCTCGTGCACGTGCACGCTGCAGCGTCCCAGCACGACGCCTCATGGGTGGGCCCCCACCACAACCTTATCTCCTAGTACTACTATTCTCTCTCCCGCAACACTGCTCGTCGGACCGAGAAATCCCCATCAAGCTCCGCCGCAGCGCCCAGCCATGCCACCGCACTCCGCCGTCGCGCCATGCTTCGCCTTCCCTCTGCGCGTCGGCCGCCTCCCCTGACCTCGCTCTCAGTCGCCGCGCCATGCTTCACCTTTCCTGCACGCGATCGCCGCCTACCCCGGCCCCGCTCCCTGCCGCCACGCCATGCTTCGCCTTCCCTGCGCGCGTCCGCCGCCTCCCCCGACCTCGCTCTCTGCCGCCGCGGCGCGTCCTCGTCGGCGCCCACGGCGAGCCTCCCCTGTGTGCGGTCATCGGCTTGCCTGACCCCTCCACGTGCAGCTCTTCGAGGTCAACGCCGTTGCTTCTCCGAATTCAACGCTGCCCAAGGTCCCGTCGGCGCCGGTGGTGGTGCTGGTGTGGAGATGGCTGCTGCTACAAGGATCGGCTGGGCTTGCTACAAGGGGAGGTGGGACTTGCTACAAGGGCGGACGGGCTTCGCTATAACAGGCGGCCGGCCTTGCTACCGGCGGTGGGCGGCGGGAGCCATTGCTACAAGGGGAGAGAGGTCTTGCTACATGGGGCGCAGGGCCTTGCTACCTTGGGTGCTAGGCTTTGCTACAAGGGGGCGGCCGGCCTTTGCACCAGCAGTGGCTGCAGTTGCTACTAGGCCGGGAGGCCTTGCTACAATAGGCACCTGTCTTTGCTAGCTCTGGTGGATGCCTTTGCTGCCAGCGCTGGCGGTCTTCTCCAGCCACGACGCTGTTTTTGCTGCAAGTAGTGGGTCGCTCTGCTACCAGCAGCGGAAGGCGCTGCTACAAGGGGTGTCCAGCGTTGCTACATAGGTGACGATGTCTTCTCCGGCGATGACGACGACGAATTTTCCGGCGATATCGTCTTCTCCAGCGAGCACCTTCTCCGGCGACGATTGGGTTAGAGAAGGGTGGCCATGATAGGAGTAGACGGCGGTCAAAGTTTTATGTGGGAGAGAGTGGGGATGGTTCGTTCCTTGACCATGTGCAAGGGACATGTGTCACCTCCTGGACCCGGGGGCTGAAATTTTAATCCCCCGCAGCATCAAAAGACATACATGAAAAAGCAGTTGTTCTGAAACTTTGTAGATAGAATCCTAAAGGATAGAAAAATACAGAACTATCTCTAGGGTTTGCAGCAGTTGCCAAAGCTAGATGCCGCCGCCAAACTCCAACGCCTCCTAGGCGCGCGTTGTAAGAGGCGCCGAGCCTCCACCGTTGCCATATCCAAAGAAGCACCATCGCCAACAAGGTTTTGTGAGTCGATGAATATGCAAGCAACGAGGCACATGTCGTTGTGGCACGTCGACTAGGGGAATTACATGTGCTGCCTTGAACCAAGATACACCGCATCCCATCGATGGG
The DNA here is from genome assembly GCF_022539505.1 of Lolium rigidum. Classification (NCBI taxonomy): domain Eukaryota; kingdom Viridiplantae; phylum Streptophyta; class Magnoliopsida; order Poales; family Poaceae; genus Lolium; species Lolium rigidum. The sequence continues at coordinate 113,423,434 of NC_061513.1, read as the reverse complement.
GCGAGAATAATGATAGGTCGACCACCTTCAGACCACCTTCAGGCCAACATCCTCGCTTCAGAGCATCCACCTTGCTCGGACCCCAGCGCCGCCGTTGATTACCACGAACGCCAGTAAAACGCCGAGAAACTGATCTCGCTAGATCTAAAGAACCGCGAGAAGGCAAAGTTGCCAATCTGAAGTATTGACAAGCACACATCACCATCAACTCCGAGACGTGGACATGAAGGTCGCCGCTAGTGTGGGAGTAAAGTTGACGCAGATTTATTAACCCCAGCGCCCCTCCCACCACCCTAACGACGCTCCACAACAGACAAACCCCTACCCTAAGTACAAAGCCAGAGGATCGAGGTACCCCTGCCTCCTACCTCCGGAGCGGAAAGTGGAGAGAGAGGGGGCTAACGGTTGGCCGATGGAGATCGAAGATAGTTGCCGCCACCCCTGTCACCTAGATGAGAGGAAGGGTTATGGTAGTTGTGGCTCCTCGCAGGTTTTCCATGGCAAAACCCTCTTATTATGACTATTACTCTAGGTGGATATCATCTCTTCACTGGTGTCCTAGCTCCGGACCGCCCATAATTACATAAAAACAGGATAAAAAAAGGGAGAACTCCAAAAAATTCATAAAGTAAAAAATAATTGGTCCATTTCAGTAGTAAAAATAGAGAATATGGAAGATCATACAGATTACAAAGCTCTGGACCACCCATAATCACATAAAAACTGGACAAAAACATGACGCCACTGCCACCTACTTTCTCCCAAGAAGACATTTTTTCTGAAGTCAAACAATGCAAAGTTTGATCAAATTTATTAACAACCCAACAATTGTAACATTTAGTAGATATATTATGAAGATATATTTAGTGGCATATATTATAGGAATAATTTGACATTATAGAGCTTGATAGTTTTTCAAAAGTTCGGTCAAATTTCACCTGGTTTGACATTGTGGGGTCAGATATCCAAGACGATGCCTCTAAAGAGTGAGCAATGTAGATGATGTCGTTTGTCGGGGTTATGCCGATTAGGGTGTTCCACGACAGGGGTCTTAGATTAGCAAGCCCGGGTGGCCCATTTGGGTGGCTAAGATGTAGGTCTAGCAGGGCGGCCCAGTTGCTAGAAGATGACGGCCCAACCGACTAAGGAGGCACAAGTTGGATTCTAGAAGGTTTAGGAAGACGAAGACTTGAAGTACAAGACACGACATATGTGCCGGCATAGAATAGGACTCTGTAGTTGGCTAGGTATTTACCTCCATCGAAGCTTAGGTTCCGGTGTCTTTACTTTGTCCATTATACTAAATTTCTAGCACGTAGCGATCCTCCATAAAGGGGACATGAACCTAGGTAAACCACCGACTCACACCGAACCGAACATCACGTCGTCTATATCCACTACTAAACCTAGCCTTGAGAACCCCCTCATGGCACTATCGTTGACAAGGTAATAACAACGGTTGGCGCTCACCGTGGGGCTACCGACATCTGGAGTAGAGATTCAGGCGGAAGCCCTCGGAGGCATCGGTGATACCATGTCAGTCGGCCAAATAGTCTGCTTCAGCAATAACCCGTTCATCGCATTGGAAACCTACATGTTGGTTGCTAGCCACCTCGTCGCCTACATTATCCATCCGATCGGCAGCATCAACATCTTCGTCGGCTTCACCTCGGTGTAGGTGGCACTTGCTCTATGCCCCACCCAACCCGCCCTAGATGCGGAAACCACGGTTGAGATCGGATCTGTATCTACCCTCTCAGTTGATGCAACCGAGTTCCAGATCGGATCAAACATTAACCAGACCCTCTCCACCCTTGAGGAGGAGATCATGGTTGAAAGCACATCTATGTCTATTTCCCAGTCGAGGGTCCCGACTATGATCAATATCACTTCATGGGTCGTGTAAACACTGTCCAGGGTTCGCCAGAAGGTGGTGACATTGATAAGACTGTGCTCCACGCCATAAATTATGATTGCGGTGATAGTTACTCGAACGTAAGTACCGAAACTACCCATGTCCATCAAGAAAAAGGGACTATGAAGGTGAATCTGAGAAGTCCGATGAAGACTATGATGATCCAAATTACTTTGCGCAGAAGATCCAACAAGCCTATTCATGCAAGTCGGACATCCCCTCGGAGAAAGTAGCGGTCTTCATCACACAAACCTCCACAGGAACGAATGAAAACCCACATGTGGCTACCAAAACCCCCGCTGCAACACTTCAAGCACCGCCTATTCCTGGCACGGAAAACGACATTATCTCGCTGAGGCACCTAGAGCCTGAGAGGACAAATTGTTGGAGATATGCCCAAGAGGCAATAATAAAATGGTTATTTATATCTTTATGTTTATGATAAATATTTACATACCATGCTATAATTGTATTAACTGAAACATTGATACATGTGTGTTATGTGAACAACAAGGAGTCCCTAGTAAGCCTCTTGTATAACTAGCTTGTTGATTAATAGATGATCATCGTTTCGTGATCATGAACATTGGATGTTATTGACATAG